>NC_048224.1:111656687-111956687 GCF_002007445.2 Ailuropoda melanoleuca | reverse complement strand
AGATGGGCGGGGGGATGATGGCTGAAATAGGTGAAGGAGATTAAGAGTACGCTTACCATGAAGAGCACTGAGTGACGCATAGAAGTGTTGAATCACTATATTGTGTATCTGAAACTAATGTAACACTGTATGTTAACTTTACTGGAATGAAAAAAAAGAATTGGTCAGTTGCCATTTGGCTGATGCCCTAGACAAAGTTTAAGCCAGTACTTAATAACTGTCAAATATGCAGGCTCATCCATAGTCCATTTGCCAGCATACTTGATGTTTCTTCTTGACACTGATTAAGTACTGTGCATCTAAAAATGTAAAGAAACAAGTAAAAAAGCAGAAAGTGCTCCATTGAAATAAAAAATAATAGGGTGAATCACAAAACGGGTGGTACAGATACATCAAATTCTCATTTAATCATCCACAGTCGTTTGATCAAGCACATTTTTAGGGATTACACGCTGTGCTAGGACCTATGAATAATTGGTAAGAGGAGGGTCCTATCCTTAAAAGCTTACAATGTAACCAAAGAGTTTAATGTCTCCCATGGAATACCACTGGAAATTGGCATTTACATTTTGCTATAAATTAGAAAAAGGCTATTGACTTAGATGAAACCTTTATGGTGGCCAGAAATAGAGATTTGCGTAAGAAAAAGAATGGAAAATATTACAAAGATTCAGCGTAATCTCTGAGGCAGTAGCGGCAGGAACACCGCCGGGGCTGGCCAAGGCTAGAGCAAGAACTGGGAAGCTTCTAGAACAAAGGCTGATCTCCAGCATGGGAAATCTAGCCATTTTTTTTCCTGTGATTGAAAACCTAGTTTTTTCCCTGTTGTTCCTTGTTATCCTGCTTCTTGCTGAAGAGCAGTTCAGCCTTAGATAGCCCTAAGTGTGCATACCTTCAATATGTGACATGTATGATTGACCCAGATTGCTGTGTTCCAATCCCAAAATCAGGGGGAGAGAATATAATTGGCAGGAGAGCATGTGTTTCCCTACAATCCAGTCATCTGTAGTGAGAGATAGAGTCACAGTTTACAAATGTGGCCACAGGGACCCATCCCTCTGAGGACAGCAGTTCTTCTGGAAAGAATAACCAGATAGGTGCAAGAAGTTGTTCAAGTTTTGTGTTCAATCTCTACAAAGTCTAGCAAATCTCTTCTTTGATAAATAACTCTTATCATATATGGAGATATGTGGACTCCGTGCAGGCAACGAAGAAAAGAGAATAAATCCAAGATATAAATTATTTAAAACAAAGTGTATTTAATTTCCTCATTATATAATTTTCAGGTTGCTGTTCAAACTTGAGGTCATCCAAAGATGAAATCTCATACCTTTTAAGCTGTTAATGGAAATGACTTTATTCTAAAAAACTGGATTATATTTAAAAATAAGATTGATGATTAATGAAGATGAAAGAATTTGCAATTGTTTCAAACTCAAAATGTGTTCATATGTTCTATAACAAAGAGTTTCTTTTTTGAATGCCTTGAAGATATATGCTGACATATTTTGTATTTCTATAACTACTACTTTGATCATACCTGAATAAAGTATTTATCACAGATTATCATAATATCATAATTACTTGTTTCTGTGCAATGTATTTACATTTCTTTCACTAGTGTGTAACTTCCTTG
The DNA here is from genome assembly GCF_002007445.2 of Ailuropoda melanoleuca. NCBI lineage: Eukaryota > Metazoa > Chordata > Mammalia > Carnivora > Ursidae > Ailuropoda > Ailuropoda melanoleuca. Next base: position 111,955,051 of record NC_048224.1, on the reverse strand, counting down.
AGAACAGCCCCTGTAACCTCTAAAATAAGTTAACTATAGGGGCACCTGGGTGGCTCAGTCAGTTAAGCATCTGCCTTGGGCTCAGGTTATGATCCCCACATCAGGCTCCCTGCTCAGCGGAAACCTGCTTCTCCTGCTTGCTGCTTGCCTGCTTGCGTGCTCTGTCAAATAAATAAATAAAATCGTAAAAAAAAATAGGTTAACTGTAGGTAAATAATGATGCTGACTTAAATAGATTTGTTTCCTTTTTCCAGATTACAAGTTATTCCTTTTTTATCTAAGGGGTCAAGTATCCAGCAACTTCAACAATCTATGATAGCTATGATCCTAAAAGTCAGGGGGGAAAACATACCTGCCAAAACTGTGGCACAGAAACTGTATAAAATACATATATTTAATGTACTCTGTTTCACTGGAGATGAGTGGAGGTATTCCTTTCCTGTTTTACTTATTCTTACATTTTGGTTCTATGTTTCGAGTCATCATCCTTTTCAGATGTTTAAACTGTATTTGAACCTGTTCTGGGTTACAACAAGGCATGGGGGAAATCAGAGGTACAGGCAGTAGCAGTAAGAATCCATATTTAAAAATTGATTTAGAGCTTTTAAATTAAAATTTTAAGTCTTAATCATATTTCACATCTTAAAATAATGCTAACAAGTAAAAATAGCTCCACTGTTGATATTTTATTCTCTAATGTATCATACCAACTAAAAAATTTCAGAGAAAAAAATAAACTATTTGAGAAATGGGTTTGTTGCATAGTTATTCAAGTGAAAGGCTTACCTGTAAATTAGCTGAATGAATAAGAGGCTAGTACCAAATTTCAGTAGCATAACTTATATTCTAAGGGGACAAGCAGTTTTCTTCTTGGAACAAATCTGTTTTAAATTTAGAAGCTGGAAATGGAAAATAGGAAGAAGAATGCCAAGTAAAAGTAATCATTAAATATTTAATTTTCTCATACAGTGAATGACATTCATTTTGTATTTTAAACACTATAATTGTGATTATGTAAGATTGAAAAAAGCAAAGAATATAAATAACTAGAATGGAATTATATTTTGTTCCACTCTTTTTTAAGAAAAATACAAATGAAATTAAGCTGACATCAGGATCATGTTAAAAAAAAGAACACATAGGAGAAGTAATAAAGCACATGGAGCCTATTCCTTCCTCTGTCAATAGAGGACTATAAAATGCTCAAAAAACCCCAAAATGCTCAAAATACCCAAAAGTTCCTTATAAATAATCAAAAGACATGAAATTAAAGTCAATAGAATTTTACTCTCTGGTACATGTTTATTTTCCCCAATATATATGCCCATTATGAAAATATGGAAACCATACAGAAAAAAATGGGGAAAAAACAAATATCCTTTAATCTTAATCAAGGTTCTACTTATTATTCTATTTATTCATAATTATAGTCAATTTTTTTGGTGATAGTCTTTTCCACATGCTTTCTCTATCTAGTATTTAAAAGAAAAAAAACCACTATTTTTTAGGTTCTTACATAAAATATTCTGCATCCAGCTTTCATTGTGTTCCATTTTTTTCGCTTACCATTCTATCACATGTTTCTGATGCTATTCAAGATCACTGTTGTTAATGGTTGTATTTTCTTAAGTATAAAGATAGCATATTTTTAACTGTGCCTCTATATTTTGACTTAATATTTCTAATTGTTTGTTATTATAAATGATACCATGATGAACAACTTTAGACACAATATTTTGTCCTTATTATTTCCGAATAATAGATTCTCAAAAGTGAAATTACTGATCAGAGATGTGTTAAGTGTTCATTTACTTAAAATAACTCAGCATAGTGAGATGAATAGACACCTTTTTTTAAAGATTTTATTTATTCATTTGAGAGAGAGAGTGAGAGAGAGCACACAGGAGTGGGGGGGGGATAGAAGGAGAGGGAGAAGCAGACTCCCTCCCAGGACCCCAGGATCATGACCTGAGCCCAAGGCAGATGGTCAACTGACTGAGCCACCCAGGTGCCACGAACAGATATCTTAACTGAAATTCAGAGATGTGAGTTTTAATCCCAGCATTTTTCTAAATCAGTTTGTAACATTGGTTAAATGAGTTCACTGCTCTGGTCTTCAATTTCCTCACCTATAGTATAAGACGGCTAAAGTATATTATCTTAGGATGCCTACTTTGTTTATCTATGACTGCAGAACAATTTACTTCAAGACCTAGTGGCCTAAAACAACAACTATTCTTTTATTTCTCATGACTCTGTGGCTTGACTGTGGCCCAGCTGTATTGTTCTTCCACTAGTCTTGCTTGTGTTTCCTTATGCAGGTTCAGTCAGATGGTCGCTGCATAGTCAATGTCCAAGACAGAATGTCCAAAATCCCTCCCTTGCTCCTTCCTTCCCTGAATAGATTCAGAGCATCTCCCTCCATATGACCTCCCCACATATTATCTCCTTGTGGTCTTTCCTTCAGAACAATAGGACTCTGACAGGACAACTTAGGCTCTCAGAAAAGCAAACATCACCACTCTACCCCATGCTATTGGGAAAGCAAGACACAAGATCAGCTCAGCTTCAGTGTGGGGGATGGCACAGGAACGTGGCTATCGGGAGGCATGGTCCATTAAGGACCATCTTTAGTGAATAGCTACTACATTGCACCTGACTGGAGCAGTATCTTCAGTGCTCTAGGATTTTAATTGTTTGAAAATTTGCAATCCAGGCATGGCAAGTACTGTGATAGTCTATGTATTGCATTAGGGGCACTGTGGTTTCTATGGTCAAGGATGTTCATTGTATGAGAATACTCAATTCTCAGCATTTTTCCTTTTCTTTTCTTTCCTTTCCTTCCCTTTCCTTCCTTTCCTTTCCTTTCCTTTCCTTTCCTTTCCTTTCCTTTCCTTTCCTTTCCTTTTCTTTTTTTTTAGAGAGAGAGAGAGAGAGAGAGAGGGGTGAGAAGGGGAAGAGGGAGAAGGAGAGAGAAAATCCCAAGCAGGGTCTGTGCCCAGCATGGTCGGAGCCAACCTGGGGCTAGATCCCACAGCCCCGAGATCATGACTTGAGCCGAAATCAAGAGTCCAAAGCTGACTGAGCCACCCAGGTGCCCCAATTCTCAGAGCTTCTGAGGGAAAAAAGGAAAGTGCACTCTGTTGTTTTCTCTAAATAATTACACTATCTTCTTTGTGTTGACAATCTCCACATTTATCAACCATGAGTTGCACAGAAGGTAGGAAGAGATTGAACCTCTGCATACACTATCTCAAAAAGAGTACCTAGTAGGAGATTCCCCAGTGTCTGAAAGTAGTTGAGTTTCCTTAGGCAGACTTTAGAGGAAGGTAAATCTGGCTGGATTTTCCTGATAGTCCACATGATTGAGGAAACCGAAAAGAGATCAACCAAAAAGGAGTCCTCTGAGCATGGAAAACAAATCAGCTTTGCAGAGCCTCTCCTAATAAAATAGTATATTCCTTCCAATTGATTATTTTTACGACTTGATGGCTGAATATGTACACGAATTCCGGTAGAACTGGGGCTGCCACCCTGTGATAAAACCAAATAACCATCATTACAAACAGATAACAATGCCAGACTCAATAGCACTTTATTAATCCTCAATGCCAAATTACATATGCTTGAGAAGAATATTCTTTTTCTCCCACACTATGGAAAATGGCAGCTTTTTATTAAGTCTATCTCTTAAAACTTAAACATTTGCTCTTTCTCCCCACTGCCTAACAGTGAGAGCTAAGGCTTCGGGAGCATTTTATTTATTTATATGGCATTTGCCTCAACGTTTCCCAAGTAATAATACATAGTAACAGAGACAGATGAGAGTTCTGTACCATCCTTCCCCTCAGGGCAAACCAGGCACAGATAGACCTCTAATGAAAAAATCCACAGAGCAGGACAATAAATAACAGGGCATAAAGTGGGGAAAACCATTTCAAAGCACAATCTTTAAAAAAATACAGAACAGAACAATAGCTACTTAAAGTGAGGTAAGGCCTCTTCAACTTTCACATTATACATTAGGTTTTAGCTTCATTTCTAGATCCTTTCCCACTGACCAGGTTATTTCTAAAAATATGGCATCAACTTCCTTGGTTTCAAGACATAGCAATGGCTTCAATGGTGCTTTATTAATAACATGGTATTTGTTCATAAGTAGTAGCTGAAACATATTTTTAAATAAAATATAAATATGATTATTCAAGCCATGCCTATTTCCTACTAAGCAATTATGCATTTATTCAACAATAATCTTGTGATTTCCAGCCCTATGGCAGAGGCAACACTAGGTCCTGGGAATACATGAGTGAACAAGATATGGTTTCTGGGGACTCCTGGGTAGCTCAGTCGGTTAAGCATCTGCTGTCGGCTCAGGTCATGATCCCAGGGTCCTGGGATTGAGTCCTGCATCAGGTTCCTTGCTCAGTGGAAAGCCTGCTTTTCCCTCTGCCTGCAGTTCCCCCGGCTTGTTCTCTCTCTCTGTCAAATAAATAAATAAAATCTTAAAAAAAAAAAAGATGTGGTCTCTGTCCTGAGGAAACATTGTTCTACAGGAGGCAGTAGACCCCTGAACAGTCTAGAGCCCAGAGAAGTGGTTTTCAGTCTGTCTAGAGTATCCTTCACAGAAGGATACTCAGAGATGATGTTTAGGCTGAGATAGAAAAGATGCAGAAGGGTTAGTCAAGAAAAAAGAGAGGGGTGTGTACTGGGATTCTACAGAGAAACTTAGAATCAAGAGCACACATATATCTTCACGTATGAAAAAAGAGATTTATTTTTTTTTAAGATTTTATTTATTTATTTGACAGAGAGAGAGACAGCCAGCGAGAGAGGGAACACAGACAGGGGGAGTGGGAGAGGAAGAAGCAGGCTCCCAGTGGAGGAGCCTGATGTGGGGCTCGATCCCACAATGCCGGGATCACGCCCTGAGCCGAAGGCGGAGGCCCAATGACTGAGCCATCCAGGCGCCCCCAAAAAAGAGATTTGTTATGCAGAACTGGCTCGTGTGATTTTGGAGACCGACCAGGCCCAAGAGCTGCGGTCAAATAGCTGGAGACTCAATAGAGTCAATAGTGTAGCTCCAGTCCAAGTGTGAAGGCCTGAAAACCGGGAGAGCCAACGGTGTGAGTTCCTGGCTCTCTCTAGACCCAACAAGAGCTCACTTTGGGTCTGAAGGTAGGAATGTCCCAGCTCCACCAGTCAAGCAGGAAGGGTTCCCTCTTACTTAAAAGAAAGTGAGCTTTCTCATTCTATTCAGACCTTCAAAGGTGGGATGAGGCCCACCCACATTAGGGAAGGCAATCTGGGTTTTATTCGATCTACAAGTTCAAATATTAATCACATCCAAAAACACCCTCCAAGACACACCCAGAATAATGTTTGACCAAATATCTGGGTACCCCATGACCCAGTCAAGTTGACCATCACAGGGTTTGTAATGACAAAGCAAAAAAGGGTGGGTGGGCTTGGGGGCATTGGTCCTCAGGGAAGAAGTTTTCAAGCAAAGGAACAGCAAATGCAAAGGCCTGAAGGACTCAAGATGGCACTGGGAGGCCACTAGACTTTTGGGATTTGGAAACTAAATAGCTAACAGTCATACTTAAGAATATTCAATCATATGCTAAGACTGAGATAGCAACCACACATCCTGAAAGGGCCCTAAACACCTACTCATGATTGTATGTCCTTTGGCTTTTGTATCCTGTAAGTATAACTTGTTTTCACAGGCTTGTCCTTCACCTGCTACTGAAGGGCCTCTAGTGTTCCATAAAGTCCACCCTGTAGCTATGGTTGGAGGTCCCCAAAGGGAACTAAAACTGTTCTCACAGATTGGTGTTTCTCAGTAAGGGACGACTTTGCTCCCCAGGAGACGTTTGGCTACGTAGATAATAGGACATTTTCTGTTTTCATACCTAGGAGGGGGTGCTATTAGCTTCTGGTGGGTAGAAGCCAGGGATGTTGCTAAATATTCAAGGCACAGGACAGCCTCAGCACAAAGAATTATCCAGGCCAAAATGTCAATTGATGACTGCTATCAGCTGTCAGCAGTGGTTCTGGAGGGAGCAGACATTTCTAAACATGGCACATCTTCTTATCCGATACGCCACCTATGGGATTGTTTGGAGCTACTCCTCCAGACCCCAGAGGTACAGGCTTCCCTCATCTGCTCTTTAAGGGAAGAGTTTTAGAAACATGTATCCCTGATAGCTTGTGCCATGGGGTCTTCTGACCTCTGACTTCGCCCAGTAGAGTCCACAGCCTTTGCCTCTGGAAGAGTCGCTTGCGCTGTGTACCTGCCGTGCCCACCATCAATACCCCCCAAGCACATGTTGTTAAGATGTACAGTCATCACCCTCTGTGGACATATATTCTTTAGAGGATTCTAAGTGTTTTATAAATATTATTTTATTTATTCCTAGAGCAAAACGATGAGTGTACTTATTTTACAAAGTAAGCTGTTAACACTGAGAGAGTAGTCAGTAGATTTCCCAACTTGTACTGCTAAAAACAAAACCAAAACCCACAACAACTGGAGCTTTAGGTTAGAATCAGTTTTATTTGATTCCCAAACTGTGCTTCACTGAATGAAGCTGCCTGAAACTCAGACAGGTGAGCAGCCTCTGGCTGAAGGTGGCTTTGCCCTGTGTCCATTATGAGACCCTTCTCACGTGCCTTGGCTTCTCACCCTAAAAGAGATCCATCTTACCAAAGTGAGAGCAAATAACATATGACTGCAGGAAAACAGGGAGAAGTTTTCACAGTAATAGCCTAAAAATTTCATTTGAACCATATTTGTTCTTTCCTCCAGGCCCCTTTTCCTCCATCTTCTCAGCTCCCACATCCATCCCTGCAACACACACAGAATCTCTACGATTTCTTCTGCTGTGCTGAGCAACTCAGCTTTTAATCTCAGTTTGCAAACCCCAACAAGGAAAGAGAGAGAAAGAGAGAGAGAGACGGAAGGAAGGAAGGAAGGAAGGAAGGAAGGAAGGAAGGAAGGAAGGAGAAAAAAAAATCAGAAGTTAGCTATTTCTTTCCACCTTAAAAAGCATATCATCTGTTGTTTCTTGAGACTGACTCAGGAAGTTTGTCTCAGAACTTTGATCGAAGTCTTTATTCAAAAACAAACAAAAATTCCTTCACAGGATTGAGAGAATGGGGAGGTTCTACTGCTAAGAAAATAAAAATCCTCTATCATTGATATACAATTTAACCAGCCTCTAGATTAGCTTTTAAGATCTGCTCTGCTTGAGTGCCAAGAGGCTTAAGTAATAATGGTAGTCATATAACCTACTATCACTAGTGCCAGGCATCAAGGTAATCCATTCATTTAGTAAAGGGGTCAGCAAATTACAGTCCTCAGGCCAAATGTGGTTCATTGCCTGTTTACGTATTATCTACAAGCCATACAGAGGAATAGCTTCAAGGTTTTTTAAATAGTTACTCTCAAATGGTTATGCAGGTGTTTACATAATATCCTCAATTCTGCCTCTTGGTCTATCCCTGATTTAAATCAATAATTGTGTGAAATAGAAACTGTCATTATCCCCATTTTATAGATGAGGATACTGAGGCTTGGGGTGGTTAAGTGATTTATGTAAGCTCACACAGGTGGAATGTGGCAGACCCAGGATTCCGACCTGCATTGTCATATTCCAAAGCCCCCACTCCCAACCACCATACTCCACAGTGTCCCTATCCCAATGGCCCAGAGCCAAGAAAATATATCTTTTAATAGAATGAAATATAATTTGAAGCAAGAGTTGGTTCTTTCTCCCACCTAACGGGGTGCCCTCCTGTGATCCTGGTGGCAGTTGCCACGGAAGCGCTTGTCTGGAGGTGCCCGCATGGACACGCTGCCTGACTCATCTCGGGGTGGCAGGTCACACGCAGCTCTGCACATAGTGGAGACAGAAAGCTTTTCTCAGAAAGTGAGGAGAATCAGAGCCGTGCTCCTTGTGCCCTGAGGTCTTTCAAAGTTCCTACTGAAACAGCCCCACTGCCCTCACAAGATGCAGACATGATTCCACGAGGGTCTTGTCAAGGAGATAAATGGATAAAGGCAAATCTCATGCTGTATTTGGAATGATCCCTCTCTGCCAACTGTTACAGTTTTTGTTTACTTGTTTGTTTGTTTGTTTTTAAATTGGGTATCCTGTCTACCTGGCATGGGGATGGGGGATCCTTTCTCCATACAACCAGGTCCCAGGGCGGGCTGAGAGAGCTAAGCTCAGACCACTTACAACACACACACGTATGTATGTATGTACGTATGTATGTAATGACTAGACGAACATCAGGAGAAGGTGATAAATGTGCATATAGATCAGAGTACAGAATGATAGACTCCAATCCTTTCTTGTTCTTGCTTTTCTCCTTTCCCTAGAGAGTTGAATAGAACGGTACATTCCTATTCACTTTAGAGGACGCTCATTCTGAAATAAGAATCATCGTCAAAAAGTTGTTTGTCCATGGTCAGCAGTTTTGTTGTGAAGAGGTGATGGAAAGTCCTGTGGCTCCAGCCTGCCTGTGTGCAAACCCCAGCTCTGTGACCCTTGATGAATTATTCAACCCTCTGTTTCCCTACATGTAAAATGGGGACAGTACTCACGTCGGCCTTATTGGTCATTGTGATGATTGTAAACGTAAGGCACTCAGAATCCTATAGGGCACTAACTCCGGCATGAAATGCATGCGTGCCCTCAAATGCCTCACAGCTTTGACATTTCGGTACAATATGAGGCTTTCCCACAGCTTTTGTTTAGTGTTTAGTTTCCATTTAGTCTTACATCGGTTTTATTTTTTTGAGACAGAAAAGTATTCCAGGTGCTATGAAATATAGAATAATTCTCAATACAAGTTCTAAAAGGACATTACTCTAACACAAGTGCTTAAAAAGAAATGAATGTTCAGAAAGCATATTCTGAAAAAGGTCAGCTATTATAATGACATAAAGATGTGTGCAATGTACTGTAATTTTCCATTTTTAGAAATTTCAGAGCAAGTTATATCTTGAAGTGAGCTTGGCAAAGATCTCTCTCCCCCTCCCCACACTTCTCAAATAATCATGGATTCCAAGTTCTTTTCTATTAGTATAATTTAAAATACCAAGCCATAGAACATCAACAGTAAGATTGAGTTTCTTTGTATGCTCTGGACTTTTGCTTTCAAGATGGAGAATAAGGCAAGAGTCATGAGGATAGAAATTCACTTGCTACGACCTGGCTGAGAAAAGCCTGAATGTCTAGACAGATTGGGTGGTCCTGGGAGCCACCTACTTGGACCAGACTGAAGGGAGCAAAAAAGGAAAGAACAGATGGAAAGAGTTTCTTTTGCCCTTCTGAGCCCCTGCTGTCTGCATGTTCTCTCCGTAGCCCTTCGCAATGAAATATTATCAGGGTCTTTTTTTTTTTTTTTTCCGTATATGGTTCAGCTCTGTCTCTTGGCTCTAACAAGTTAAGGCCTCAAGGTCTTATACTCTGACAGATAAAAATTTTAAAATATAATTATTACAGATTGCTCCTGCAGATACGACGCTTTGCTCAAAGGAATTAACCTCTAATGGTAGAAATCTGGCATTTGCAGGTGGTGGGAAAACTATTTTAGAGAAGGGGTACCCCCAGATCACTGCGACGGCTTCCTGGTCATCTGTGCTGGTGAAGACTGGCTAATTATAACACCTGGGCTACTGACAGGAGGACACATAGCAGACACAAGAAAATAGGAAAGAAAAGAGAACTACGTATTTTGTGTATCACACATAAAATGTTTCTTTCTCCTCCAATGGGGGGTAGGAAAAGAGGGTGTGCTTTATCATGCAGTAATCGGGGGTGGGGTAGAGTGGAGGGGGGTCTAATTATTATCCATATGTCTTTAGGTTTATTTTATTATGGATAATTTTGCCTGTATTTCATTTAAAAAGGAAAGAGAAACATACCTTTACTCTCTTTGCAGCTGTTGTATCTAGATAATGGCCATATAAATTTTAACTTATAATCTATTAAAGTCTCATATTTAATTTTTTTTTATTTAACACAGATATTTTTAAAACAAATCTATAAACCCATCACTTGCCCTTTCAATGATTCTGCTTAAGGAAGAATACAAACCTTAATATATTTTTAAAACTCTAATGTACATTACAATACAGAATTTTTTTTTGAAAAGAATATAAAGCTGAAAGTTTGTCTATAACTAATAGTGTTTTAGGGGAAAAAACTTATTTTGAAGCCATTAAATTTTTTTTAAAGACTTTATTTATTTATTTGACAGAGAGAGACAGCCAGCGAGAGAGGGAACACAGCAGGGGGAGTGGGAGAGGAAGAAGCAGGCTCCTAGCAGAGGAGCCTGATGTAGGACTCGATCTCAGAACGCTGGGATCACGCCCTGAGCCGAAGGCAGGCGCTTAACGACTGTGCCACCCAGGCGCCCCTGAAGCCATTAAATTTTGAATATGTTATCCTTATGAATTATTCACACACTCAACTTTTCCTCTTAAAAAAGAGATGTGTGAAATAAGGACAGAGATAATTTTTTAAAAACTACTGTGACATTATGAACTATGGCATCACATATCCCTGGTCAAATAGCTCACAACTAGACTCTTTTGAGCAAAATAAAGTTTTCAAAAAATTTTATTTAGCATCATATTAATTTCATTTCCCTAAAACACAAAAATGTGTGTGGTACCATAAAATATATTGCAAGGCTCAATATGAGTTCTGGAAAGATATTACTTTAAATCAATTTAGTAATCCAGAGCACAACTGTGGGACTAGCAACAGCTGGCCACAGCCGAAGGATCTAATCCTTTCAGGCCCATCCCTGGAAAACTAGGAGAGCGGTCATCAGCAATAGTGAGGTCTCTCAGAACAAGAAGATGTAGCCTGTGGGGTGGCATCTGGGAATGAGCCTTTTTAGGTGGGATTGAGTCTGGCAAGAGCAAGGAGTAATTCTATAGGTAGAGAGAGGTAATAGAACCCTGAATATGAACAAAATTGGATTCTAGTTCCCATAAACGGAAACCATGTTTCCCAGAATTAGCCCAAAACCTAGTTCCCAGTGCTGGGTCAAAGGGTAGTACTGGATGACAAGAATGGCCTTAAGAACCAGACCCCCCGACATTCTTTCCTCAACAAGGTTAAGTAAAATAAGCCAGGAAAAACTGAAATGGATTTGAGAATGTAACAATCAGTTGCCCCAGCTAAGGGAATATGCAGATGTAAGTTGCAAACTTGTTAAGGTCTGACAGTGGAGACTTAGTTGAAACTGTAATTGGTTTTAATTGTAATTAATACTCACTGAGGAATGGGACTGACAGTGTTGGATGACGTTTTTCAGGATGAGCAGAACAGATAAGAAAGGAAGAGAGGAAAAGGGCATTCCGGGTGGAATTCATGGAATTAGAGTTGGCCCCAATAATGACATGGTTTGGGTGCCATCTCGAGGAATTTAAACTTTGTTCTATAGGCACTGGCTGGCACTGGATATTCAAAAAGGGACTAATTGGGCTTAACTTACCTTTTGGAAGATAACTTTGGAGACAGCGTGATGAGTTTGCCTTGTTGTACAGGAAAAAAATAAGAAGCCTTCAAACCAGGACAGGAATTAGCATAAATCATTAGGAGAAATGCAGCATTAAGAAAATGTGCATCATTTGGTGGAGGGTTAAATACTGAGATAAATCAAAACAGTTAAATTTCAGGGAGAAAAATATCTGTCCCCAAATTCTGCTGCTTTCATAGGCTGCCTCAGAATTTCCCGGGTGCTGGGATGCACAAGCAAGATTCAGATTAGTAACTCCTAGGAAGAGCCTGGGCATTTCCATTTTGAATGATGGTTTGGAAACAATAATCACATACATTGCTCAAGTCTCTGAGAGGGCAAGTAAATAGAAAAGACATAGGGAGCAATGTCTTGACCTGGATAAAGATGGCATTACTGTGTTCTATTTGTGATACTTGTCAAAACATATATTTACTATTTATGTACTTTTCTCTATGTAGTTCAAGCTTCAATTAAAGTTCATTAAAAATACATAAAATGGATAGAGTATTGAATAGCAAAATAATCATTTAAATCAGTATTTAATTTAACCTTAAAATATTAATTTACTTTTGATTCTATTAATAAAAAGAATATTTATGTGAGAAATTGTATTTTATAAATATTTAGAATTCCCCTCCTTTTCATCTATCATCTGAATATTCACAAGCATTAATTTTATGTAAGGTCACAATGAAACTCTCAAGAAACTGCCTCTCTACCCCCTCAGACAAGGAAATATGAAGAACATATTCCTTCACCACAATAAAAAAAAAATGACATTAGAAATTCATAACANATCATGCAGTAATCGGGGGTGGGGTAGAGTGGAGGGGGGTCTAATTATTATCCATATGTCTTTAGGTTTATTTTATTATGGATAATTTTGCCTGTATTTCATTTAAAAAGGAAAGAGAAACATACCTTTACTCTCTTTGCAGCTGTTGTATCTAGATAATGGCCATATAAATTTTAACTTATAATCTATTAAAGTCTCATATTTAATTTTTTTTTATTTAACACAGATATTTTTAAAACAAATCTATAAACCCATCACTTGCCCTTTCAATGATTCTGCTTAAGGAAGAATACAAACCTTAATATATTTTTAAAACTCTAATGTACATTACAATACAGAATTTTTTTTTGAAAAGAATATAAAGCTGAAAGTTTGTCTATAACTAATAGTGTTTTAGGGGAAAAAACTTATTTTGAAGCCATTAAATTTTTTTTAAAGACTTTATTTATTTATTTGACAGAGAGAGACAGCCAGCGAGAGAGGGAACACAGCAGGGGGAGTGGGAGAGGAAGAAGCAGGCTCCTAGCAGAGGAGCCTGATGTAGGACTCGATCTCAGAACGCTGGGATCACGCCCTGAGCCGAAGGCAGGCGCTTAACGACTGTGCCACCCAGGCGCCCCTGAAGCCATTAAGTTTTGAATATGTTATCCTTATGAATTATTCACACACTCAACTTTTCCTCTTAAAAAAGAGATGTGTGAAATAAGGACAGAGATATTTTTTAAAAACTACTGTGACATTATGAACTATGGCATCACATATCCCTGGTCAAATAGCTCACAACTAGACTCTTTTGAGCAAAATAAAGTTTTCAAAAAATTTTATTTAGCATCATATTAATTTCATTTCCCTAAAACACAAAAATGTGTGTGGTACCATAAAATATATTGCAAGGCTCAATATGAGTTCTGGAAAGATATTACTTTAAATCAATTTAGTAATCCAGAGCACAACTGTGGGACTAGCAACAGCTGGCCACAGCCGAAGGATCTAATCCTTTCAGGCCCATCCCTGGAAAACTAGGAGAGCGGTCATCAGCAATAGTGAGGTCTCTCAGAACAAGAAGATGTAGCCTGTGGGGTGGCATCTGGGAATGAGCCTTTTTAGGTGGGATTGAGTCTGGCAAGAGCAAGGAGTAATTCTATAGGTAGAGAGAGGTAATAGAACCCTGAATATGAACAAAATTGGATTCTAGTTCCCATAAACGGAAACCATGTTTCCCAGAATTAGCCCAAAACCTAGTTCCCAGTGCTGGGTCAAAGGGTAGTACTGGATGACAAGAATGGCCTTAAGAACCAGACCCCCCGACATTCTTTCCTCAACAAGGTTAAGTAAAATAAGCCAGGAAAAACTGAAATGGATTTGAGAATGTAACAATCAGTTGCCCCAGCTAAGGGAATATGCAGATGTAAGTTGCAAACTTGTTAAGGTCTGACAGTGGAGACTTAGTTGAAACTGTAATTGGTTTTAATTGTAATTAATACTCACTGAGGAATGGGACTGACAGTGTTGGATGACGTTTTTCAGGATGAGCAGAACAGATAAGAAAGGAAGAGAGGAAAAGGGCATTCCGGGTGGAATTCATGGAATTAGAGTTGGCCCCAATAATGACATGGTTTGGGTGCCATCTCGAGGAATTTAAACTTTGTTCTATAGGCACTGGCTGGCACTGGATATTCAAAAAGGGACTAATTGGGCTTAACTTACCTTTTGGAAGATAACTTTGGAGACAGCGTGATGAGTTTGCCTTGTTGTACAGGAAAAAAATAAGAAGCCTTCAAACCAGGACAGGAATTAGCATAAATCATTAGGAGAAATGCAGCATTAAGAAAATGTGCATCATTTGGTGGAGGGTTAAATACTGAGATAAATCAAAACAGTTAAATTTCAGGGAGAAAAATATCTGTCCCCAAATTCTGCTGCTTTCATAGGCTGCCTCAGAATTTCCCGGGTGCTGGGATGCACAAGCAAGATTCAGATTAGTAACTCCTAGGAAGAGCCTGGGCATTTCCATTTTGAATGATGGTTTGGAAACAATAATCACATACATTGCTCAAGTCTCTGAGAGGGCAAGTAAATAGAAAAGACATAGGGAGCAATGTCTTGACCTGGATAAAGATGGCATTACTGTGTTCTATTTGTGATACTTGTCAAAACATATATTTACTATTTATGTACTTTTCTCTATGTAGTTCAAGCTTCAATTAAAGTTCATTAAAAATACATAAAATGGATAGAGTATTGAATAGCAAAATAATCATTTAAATCAGTATTTAATTTAACCTTAAAATATTAATTTACTTTTGATTCTATTAATAAAAAGAATATTTATGTGAGAAATTGTATTTTATAAATATTTAGAATTCCCCTCCTTTTCATCTATCATCTGAATATTCACAAGCATTAATTTTATGTAAGGTCACAATGAAACTCTCAAGAAACTGCCTCTCTACCCCCTCAGACAAGGAAATATGAAGAACATATTCCTTCACCACAATAAAAAAAAAATGACATTAGAAATTCATAACAAATGTAAATATATAACTTTAAATGTTTTTGTCTTTAAAAATGAAAAGTTAATGAGTTAAGTATCCAATGCAAGAAGTTGCAAAAGAAAAAGAAAGGAATGGTAAGGCAAAGTAGAAGATAATAATCAGTGAATTTGGAAGCCGAAAAAGAGAAAGGTCCATGTAAATGAATTGGTGCTTTTGTCCTTGTCGTTATCTATTACCACACTCACAAAAATGGCTTGACAGAGTTTCACCAAATTAAAAAAACATGTAGTCTCCAAAAAATGTATAACACCAAGAATGAATCCTAAAGTAAACTATGGAATGTGGATGATTATGATTTGTCAGCATAGGTCAATGAATTGTGTAAAAAAAAAAAAAGTGCAAAAAATTAAAAAGTACGTAGTCTACACAACACTCGCACCATTAAATATGTGGATGCCATATTGAGCATGTCACTGAGTTAGGCATTCACTGACCAGAGCACCGGGGATAAAAGGAGGTATAAGAGGCCTATGTGCCTACAGAGTGGAAAAGATATGCCAAGAATATTAAGACCCCGTGGAAAGAGACAGCAAATAGTGGTTTCAAATTAAGTGCCAAAAAGAAGAAGTTGTACTAATTTATAATGTTTTATTTGATGATGAGCTGTTTCTCAAATAGGTAATGCTAAGTAGCGTGCTCTAAGTGAGAAACAGAATTCAAGATTTTAGTGGTTTTCCTAAGCAATACACAATATTTGTGAGATATGTAAACAACAAAGAATTTGTATCTAGAAGATATAAAGAAATTTTAACCCATTAATAGGGAGACACAACATCAACATCTCAATAAAAAATGGACAAAAATTTGAAAAACGTTTCACCAAAGAAGATATACAAATAACAAGTGAGCATGTGAAAAGATGTTCAATATCGTTAATCGTTTGGGAAGTGCAGCTTAAAACCACAGTGAAATAACATTGCATGCCTACTCCAACGGCAAAAGTTGAACAGATTGCCAATAAGTTTTGGTGAGGTTATGAAGCAACAGGAAGCTTCACACATTGCTGGTGGGAGTGCAAAGTGGTGTAACCACTGTGGAAAACAGTTTGGCAATTTCTTATAAACATATACTTGTAACGCCCAGGACTCACACTTCTAGGTATTTACACAAGAGAAATGTAAACATGTGCCACTCAGAGACTTGTACATGCATGTTCACAACACATTTATTTGTAACAACAAAAGACCCCATTCAAATGATGATGAGATAAGCACACGATGGGATGTCCAATCAACACCAAGGATACATTTGCCAAACAATTTGCTGTGTGATAAAAGCCAGGCACAAAAGCCTATGTGCAGCATGATTCCATTTATCTGAAATTCTAGATGAGGCAAATCTCTAGTGACAATGCAGGTAAGTGATTGCCCGGGGCTGGGCTGGCAGAAATGAATTGACTTCAGGGGGAACACAAGGGAACTTTTTGGGAGGTGAAAGCCTGCTTCCTACTGAAACAAGCCTCCTAGCAATGCTAAGGCAAAGAAAAACTCCTGGGAAGTCTGACTGAGTTGTGAAAGAAACCTGAACAGGAGATGGGAAGGTGGCAAAACCAAACCAAAATAATCTCTCAAACCTGTCCAGGATAGGTTGTCATGCTCTGAAGTATAACGAATATCAAAGAACCTTGTGAGAATTTCCATGATAACGACTACTCTAGCTTTAGTTAATATTAATTCTGCTCAGAATGTCGACTACATCTTTCAAAAGAAATGACTTCTTTAGCTCTTCAGAATGGACAGAGAACTTGAATTCCTTCCATTTGGAGGGTGGGCAGTGGGTCCAGCCTTGTTCACTGCTTGAAAATAAGAGGAGTTTCCAAGTGCCAGACGTTGACCCCTTTGTGTGCCTTGGACGTGTCGCCGTAACTCTTGTCCACACCTGTTGCGTGCGAGTGGGAACGGCGTTCGTTTACAGAAGCCCAGGCTCTGACTGCAGAACTGGTAGTGGTAGGTAGTATGACTAATCTGTGAGATTCCAAAGCCCCTGGAATACTTCCTCAAGGGTGGAGGCATTTTTATTTTTGAAATTTTACTTTTGAAATCCCAGCTATGCAGAGAAAAGGAGAGAAAGGAGAGACTGAAGTGAATTCCTAAGCCGTCCAGCAGCTGCTATCCAGCCTCGCACATCATCGGTGTCTATTGATTTGCTGAAGTCGAAAAGGTCAACTTCTGGCCAACTTTAAGCCTTTCTTGACTCTGCGAGGATAATACCTGATCCCCCAAAATGGTTTTGTTAAATAAATCTTTAGAAAAACTCTCATTCGGGCAAAATTCACATATTTATCCCTCTGTAATCTCTTTTGGAGTGATTTATAAGAACACCTTGCCTTAGAGGTTATCCAGCAAGGGAGAGGGCCAACCCATCCTCTGCCGACTTTAAAGGTATGATTATTATTCTTTTATTATCTGTAGAGTTCAGAAAATATGTATATATTTAGCAAGAACAAAAATATTTGCTCTTTGCTCTAAACAGTTACAGCTTAAACTAGGAAAACAAAATATATCAGGCCCAAGACACAGCACCCACGGGAGTGGTTAAATGTCAGAGGTGCAGGCCTAATTATTATTAATTTATTCTTCTGGCTTTGCTGTGGGAACCTTGGGTCTTGAGTCCTCTGAGTCTTAGGATCACAATATTCAGGAAGAGATTCCAGCCACAGCTCTGATCCTAATCCTTAATTTAGCTCAGGAAACCAATAAACTACAAATGGACACACCAGGATGTTTTCCTAACCCTCAGCAGGGACTCAAAGTCAAGAGTGTTACTCATCCCTGTGTGTCTCCTTTTGTCCTCGTTGGGGTTAATACACCTGACAAAGTATCCATGTATCCACAGGAGAGGCCTGTTCTCATTGGGAACCAAATATGTTCTCTATTTTAATGTAAAATTGGAAATACTCTATTGGTGAGTCAAGACAGAGAAGTTTGATACTCAGAGACGCTGGGAAGGAGCTGGAAAGCATTTTATAAGCAAAAGGAAAGAAGGGGGGGTAATCAGAAGAGGGAATGAAGCATGAGAGACTATGGACTCTGAGAAACAAACTGAGAGCTTCAGAGGGGAGGGGGTTGGGGGAATGGGATAGGCTGGTGATGGGTAGTAAGGAGGGCATGTATTGCATGGTGCACTGGGTGTTATACACAACTAATGAATCATCGAACTTTACATCAAAAACCAGGAATGTACTTTATGGTGAATAACATAATATAATAAAAAATATTATTAAAAAAAAAGAAAATGTGGTGTATATATACACAGAGCCATAGAAAAAGACTATAACCTTGCCACTAGCAACAACATGGATGGACCTTGGAGGCATTATGCTAACTGAAATAAGTCAGACAGAGAAAGACAAATACCATATGACTTACTTAATATGTGGGCTCTTTAAGAAAAGGAATAAAAAAGCTCACAGATACAGAGAACAGATTGGTGGTTGGGGGCAGGGAATAGATGGAATGGGTGAAGGGAGCCAAAAGGCACAAAGCTCTAGTTATAAAATAAATAAATCATGTGGATATAATGTACAACATGGCCCCTGTAGTTAATAATACTATATTGCATATTTGACAGTTAAGAGAGTACATCTTCAAAGTTCTCAAGAAAAAGATTTTGTAACTAAGTATAATGACAGACATTAACTAGACTTATTATGGTATTCATTTTGCAATATATACGAATATCAAATCATTATGTTGTGCACCTGAAACTAATATAATGTTTGTATGTCAATTAAACCTCAACTTAAAAAAAGAAAAAAAAATGAAAGATTTTAAGGAGTCCTGGAAGTTGAAAATGTACTTTTCCTTTAAGTCTTATTTCTCAAGCTGGGAGAAAAAAAAAAGGAAGGAAGGAAGGAAGGAAGGAAGGAAGGAAGGAAGGAAGGAAGGAGAAAAAGAAAGAGAAAGAAAGAAAGAAAGAAAGAAAGAAAGAAAGAAAGAAAGAAAGAAAGAAAAGATTAACTTCTGTGCCTCTCAGAATTCCAAAAAGAACACTAAAATCTTCTAAGCAATGATTCTTTAAGCCATAAAATGGACTTTGCATTTAAGGCCCTAAGAAAAGAATAGACTCTATATTTCACTATTAGTCATTAAAAGAGTTCATCTTTTTAAAATAACGAACCACTGACATTTGAGTGTTGGCACAATGTCCCACAAATGTACTCTGAATATCTGAGAGGAGAGATGGTTGCCAGGGCTATACCTTCCCCTTAAGGCAAAACATATGTGCTTTTAAAATAAACTTGAATTTTAAGGGGTTTTTTTATTTACTTCTACTTGGTCTAGATTTTATTTTATGAGTCATTGCACTTTTGCAATATTTTGAAGCCCTTCTTTTTAAAGCCAGGTGGTCAACTGTTTTCGGAATGAAAAATATGCAGTTGAAATTTCAAGCTTTAAACCTCAAATATATAAAATTCAATGATTTTTTTGAAACTCAGAGGGCATGTCCTTCTATGATATTCATTCTTCAAATTCCTGACTTTAGAGAAATGCTTTATTATGTGATTCTATGTACTATTCCACACACACAGGTATCTACACCTCTAACTTCTATAGATATAAATATAGATATATAGTATATAAATACAGACGTCAACTACTCTTTCTATAGTCCAGATTTACTGTGATAAAAGCAGTTTCAGTCAAAAAGAAATTACCCAAAATTATTTCTTTCCATTTGCATTACTGATGTGCAAATTTGGTATCTGTATGTGAACAAGAAATCTAATTTTGGTTGGGTGATTATCAATCTGGCATTCAACCAAAGTTGCATATTTGGAAAGGCAGGGAGAGATGTTACAAATCACGTTCAAGAACAATTGAATTATAATATGAGCTTTCTATATATGGACAATCTGCTTCTATTTTGACCAAGGTTTTGCTTAACAATTTTTTAAAACATTTTTTTACTTATTTTTTATGTCTATTTAAAAAAGATAATATCATTTTTATCCAAGTTCTCTGTGTATAAAGAAGTCAATGGCTAATTGTCAGTCAATTGCTTGGGAAAAGAAATAAATGCAGCAAAGTAAACACAAAATTCTAATTTTTAATCAATCGGAGCCATCTCCAAAATGTAGACGGGAATAAACATGTCATTTAAACATACTGATGTTACGGAGACAAAATAAATAAAAAAAATTTCCAGAGGGCTTGGTCCATCTTTCAGTGTGTGTAGTAATTTCTAGCAGAGGCACAACTGTTGTTGGGGATTTGATGAAAAAATAGAAAAATATGTTAATGTCATAATCACAACAGCTTCTCATCTTTCTCCTTGGGAGAGAAATATTGTAAGGACCTCTCCCCACTGCTTTGAGTAATGAGCTGATCCTGGAATGTCGGAGAGAGAATACAGCACAACATGCCGAGGAAATGTGAATGGAACTGATGTTCTATCAGATGCTCTAAAAATAGCTCCGTGCTAGGAATTCCTGTGTTATCAGACAAAACGGGAGCCAGTGTCTTATCCTATGAACACCGGTGTGCTTTATGGGAAACAGCCTACCCTTTTTATATTTAAAGCCTATATTGTGCCTTGTCTGGAAATCCGAGCAAGAATTTGCTGCTAAATTAAGAGATACATGGCATCTTCTCTCCTTGAATAGACAATATGCCTGTGATAATTACAGTTTAATAGATTTTGAAGAAAACCAAAGTGTCACACAGGAAAAGTTTATTTATACTCTCCTGGAGGAAAGAGGAAATAATTTAAAATTTAACATATTTTGCAAGAGAAACTGGCCACAAATCTTATCACAGATAATCTGGTAAGAACACTCTCCTTTTTCTTGCACAGAGATTATGGTCATGACTGAAGTTGAAAGGAAACTTGCGTTTGGGCTGATGAAATAAAATGAACTGATCAAAGCTGATCTTACCTGATAAAATCTCTAGGGCAGGAAACCAGTTGCCTTATCAATTCTAAATTATAAGAAAAAGGCCTTCAAACTGCAGACCATAAAATTAAGCAAAACATTTTGCACGTGAGAAGAGAATATTTTAGATCTGGTCCCAAGGCAGATCTGTCGTAACTCAGATTTCTCAGTAATGAAATGAGATACACTGGAATCTTCCTCCCATTGGTAATATTTATGGTCAGCATGAATGAACTTCCTGTGTAGACTTTTCAACTCGTAGTGCAGTGGCATCCTCTTTCAAAAGATAGCACAAAACACAGCAAGTATATCCTCGTTTGTGTGGGAGGGCTTTTAATTCTGAACCATGGCTTGTAGTGATATTCTAAGACATTTACTAAATTTGGTTTCCAAATTGAAAATGGAATTTTTCTTAATTATTAATCAATGAAACTTTCAGAGGCTGGATACAATTATTCTTCATTGTAGGTCAAGTCATTTTAAAATACTAGAGACTGAAGAATAGTAATAATGATGATTTCATTGAATCCTAGATGTTTTAGGCTTTTTTAAAAAAAAGTACCTATTATTAACTCATCAAATGATCATTTAAAGAAAAAAATGAGAAAGTAGGTACAATGAATATTGACTGTCATTTTGCATGTGATAAGGAAACTGTTCAGGGGCAGAGTCAGGCTTTGAAACCACATGGTTTGACTCCTAACATCTATCCTCTCAACCACTGTCCTGTCTGCTTAAGACCTTTTAAAAGATCATTAATTCCTCTTTTTTTGCCTTGATGATGAGATCGTATATTTGCTGTAGAGCAGTGGTTGTCAATTCTCTTTTTCAAAATGTTTCAGTTGAGTGCACAGCCTGTGTTCCCCTTCTTCTATCTTATGATTCTGTGTGCCTTTTTCCTTAACAGACATGATAAAAAAAAAAATCACAATTTTTTTATCTAAAGGAAAAAACTTACAAAGTGACCTATTAAAATCACATGTTAATATTTGCATTATTTTCAATTTTTTGGTCATGTGATTATCTTACTATCATAACGGGATTTTAAAAGTTGTGAGCTCCAAATGTTGCTCTGAAGAATGAGAAGAAAAACTCCATTCTTTGCCATTTCTAGTTCCCGTAAGTTCACTTCTTTCTCTTTACAGCACTCACTCCTGTGCTGACCAGAGTTTTAAAGAGATTTTTGAGTGATTCCAAGTGATTCACAAAGGGGACCTCTGCATTTTTCCTATTCCCTGAATAGCTTAAGGACTTCTGGGTGGGGACAAACAGGAAAAATACTGTCTGTGGCACCTTGCCTAGGCTTGCTGATGAGGAGAAAAGAAGCTCTTACAGCTAAAGCTAGAAACTGCGGCTTCTCCAGAAATGGAAGACCCTTCCGTCAACCATTTCCATGGGCTAATATCTAGCTAGAGCGCCATTCAAGGTAGACATGGGATAACAACTTCAACGGAGAGACCTGTCATTAGTGGCATTTCGGGTACTTTGTAATCATTAAATTGAGCACAATTCGGTCTCCTAAGTTATAGCTTAATCCAGTAAAAATCATACATGTTATTATTGTTCCTTTCTGCTGAAAATTCGAGAGGCAGAGAAGAATATGTTTGTGTAATAATGGTATGAATGTAAGAAAGTGTTGCAGTGGGTTTCCATTTTCAATAGGTAAAATATTATTTTTTGGTGTTTTGCTATTTGAATTCAGCAGACAATAGCTCTAATAAGTGTATAAATAGACAGCGGCCTTTAGAGCACAATAGATGTGACTAGTCGAGGTTTGTTCTCTCTGAAGCTAATCTCCAGCAACTGCAAAACAGATTTTCTTTTTTTAAAAAAGATTTTATTTATTTATTTGAGAGAGAGAGAGAGAGAATGGGAGAGAGCACAAGAATGAAGGGCAGAGGAAGGAGCAGACTCCCTGCTGAGCAGGGAGCCTGATGTGGGGCTCGATCCCAGGACTCTGGGATCATGACCTGAGCTGAAGGCACTTAACCGACTGAGCCACCCAGGCGCCCAACAAAGCACATTTTCCTGCATTCACTTCATTTCATAAATTTGAAAACATCCCATTCCCCTTTTCACCCTGCCTATCCCAAATCGTTGATACCAATTTTGTCATTATGCCACATGAAGAGGCCCTTAAATGTACCTGTTTTGTCGGAATCGCGGGCACCCACCATGTGATGTTCTGCTCATGTTCTTCGGAGTCTCCCTAGAGGGCTGGGAGTTTGGACGTGTGACAAAATGACAGAAGAGCCCACAGTCCATTGTGGCCTTGAACAGACCAGATCTGTTCCTGGTAGTAGAGTGTTCTCATTCACGCCTGAGGCAAAGGACTGCCATCCAGTTATCACTCATGTCCCCCTGCCCTGCCTTGGCAGCCATCGCTGTACCCTGGGGATGACCAGGCAGCCATGGTGGGGGTGCCAATTCCACTCTTTGTGGACACCTGTCTTTGGCATATCCCCGGAGTTTGCTGGCTTTCAGAAATTCCAACATGTGCCACAGTTGTTTCTGTTTCTAAGAGAAGGGGACTCTTCTCCAGCTTAGCAGGAGTGTGATGGAAGGGCGAGCCACAGGAGCGCACAGCCACGGCAGCTTCTGTGAGGCATCCAGAGACGAACCATAAAGATGGAGAACGATAAGCCTTATGTAGGAGCCCAGGGGAACCTAACCTTGGGATGTTTCGTGCGCATTCTAATAAGTTTTAACTTTTAAATCTCTTTTCCCAAGGCTATCCTTCTTCCCAAGTTTCAAAACTAAAGCTAAGAAGCAGGATTTGGGGACATTTCTTCTGAAAACATGTGCTAAGCCCTTCTATGTGACAGGCACTGCAGTAAGGAAGATGGAAAGACAGCTCCTGTCCAGGAAAGTTCAGTCTGGTGACACATCAACAATGTGAACTGAATTAAGGAGAGCAAATCAAGTTTCTCATTTAACAACAGTGACAAGCACAAAGAGATGAATTTAAGAATCAATAAGGGATATAATTTTGGGCAGTTTTTCAAACCCAGCAAGCAGCAGAACACATCATTAAACCAGTCCTGAAGTGAAGCCAAAGGCGAGGTAAAGAACCACTGATTTTTCTTTTCTAATTGGATAATACTTCAGGGTTAAAGCTTTCTGATACCATGAAACATTGGTCTAACTCTTAAATATATGCTTTGGAGGTTAGTACTCGGCATGAATGAGATCCCCCCACAATCACAAAGATGGTGTTAGTGTCTGTGTCTAGAAAGGAGAGCTGTCAGACCATTCCTGTTGAGTATGATTACACTCGATTGTCAGCTCTGGAAAATGCTCTCTTTTAATTTCAAAAACGATCTTTATGGATCCGTTGGTAGTTTCCTATGTTCAAAAAAAAAAGTGAAATTCCTTTTAGTTGTTGTTGTTTTTAAACAGATGAATATGTCTGAAAATAGGCAAGCTTATGCACTCGGTCAAAATCCCGCACACTTTCGTAAAGTAGCACAACCCCAGATTCCGTAGGTGGTCAGCGTCCGGGGAGAGCCCCGCTCCTTCCCGCACAGTCTGCAGGGACGGGAGAGGGGCAGAGGTGAGGAGGGCGAGGCTGCTCAGAGCCCGGCCGCGCACAGCACTCCCGTCCCTGTGTCCAGCCAGCCAGGGCCACCTCTTGGGGATACCCAGATCCTCCGGGCAGCGCTCAGGCACAGGTCACCAGGCTCCCCCCACCATTGCCGCCACTTCCCACTTGCCTGGAAGGCCCCACAGGGCTGTGGAAGGCCTTCTGGAAGCGGGTCATTGAGGCGGGGTGTGCCAAGCAGCAGGTGTCAGGAGGCTGACTGTCTACCTGACCTGGATTTGTGAAGATGGGATCTGAACCTGCCTCGGATGCCACCCGTGTGCTTGTGGCACGTGGCTTCGAGCCCGGAGCCGTGGCCGTGAACCCCGGAGTGTGCACGGTGCCAGCCGTGGCTGGGTGCTCTCTGAGCAGCTGCTGGGGCAGCTGGCCCACAGTTGCTCGCAGACCGAAGGCTAAGGAAGCCGGACAATAAAGATCACACAGCAGAACCCGAGTAAGATCTGCCCGTCCATTCCTGGGTCACGCCTCTCAAGGAAGAGAGAGCTGGGTCCCTCTCCACCTAACCGTTTCTGTTCACACCTGAGGTGACATTTGTCTCCTACTTCGCATGTTGACATTTAAATTGCTCGGTCCCGGGTAAGTGGATCCTTGACTGACGTGGCAGGGAGCCACCTCTCCGGAGGCTGGACTGCCGAACTCAGTCCCAGGATTCGGGCCCCACAAAGGCCGCTCCGGAGGGCCTCTGCAAACACGGATAAATGACTTCTGCGGCTCCCCCGCGGTAACAGCTCTCACTTTGTTAGCTCTCACCTGAGCGCCAAGTCAAGAACAGCAACAACAGTGAACACTGACCTAGTATTTAGGACGTGCCCTGTAAGAGTTCTCATTTAATCCTCCAGGAACATGGTGACGTACACTTTCTTGTGGTACCCATTTTACAGGGAAGAAACTGAGGCACAGAGAGGTCAGGCAATTTGCCCATATCTGGTAAATACTGCTGTCAGGAGAGATAACTCTTCACCATATGATTTGCTGATTCTTATTTGTATTACAGTTCTTCAGGTGTTTGCTTATCTCCTCCAATTTAGCAACTCAGTCTTGCGTACCAGGATAACTAGAGTAGATTAGAAAACTTGGTTTTGAAAATGTTGCATGTGGAGAAAACAGCGCTTACACAATGTGCGTGCTGATAAAGTCCTCAGACCGTCAAACCAGATGCAGCCTCCTTTCAAATTTTCTGTCGAGCTTTATGCACTAGGCAAGATACATCCTGTCCTCTTGTGTAACAGCCTACATTTCGAGACCTTTTACCACAAGTCCCTTTTCTATGTCATAGCTGTCATCGTTGTCTCTAGGGCATATTATCAGAACAGCATCTTGGAGAAGCCCGTGCTCTGCTTCGCTCTCAAAATCCCATGGGAAAAGTCCATGTTCTTTGTTGTGATGGCATACAAAACTGCACCTCTCTGGAGCGTCCCCAGGCTCCCTCTTTCTCCACTCCCCCCCAGTTAAGTTTAAACTCTTTCTTCTCTCAACCTCTGTCACATTTTATTTAAAGATCTATTATAGTATTTTAGTGTTACATCATCATTTTATGTTTTTAATCTTTATTAAGGATCCACTCAGAGCCAGGCAATTAGATATAAAATGCATGTGAACCAGACGGGTAAACACGCCTGCACTCACGGAGTTTTTTGATATGGGGATCAGACAATTAAGGGCCAATACAACACAGTGAGAAATGCACCCTAATAGAATAAAGACAGGGAGGGACAGCAGCCACAGGGAGGGCCTAGGGGAGGAAGCAACTAGAAAATACTGCTTCAAAGAAATTATTTCTAAATTGAAATTTGTCAATGATGAGGATGTCATCACAGGAAGGCATTAAAATGTGGAAGCTGGAGGTGGGTGCTGGGTGGAAGGAGAAGGCATTTTAGGCCAGGGAACACCATGTTCAATGTCAGAGGGTAGAGCATAGTGCATGGTAAGGAAAGCGGCCCAGTCTGCCAGGACTTAGAGCTCGAAGTGGAGTTGCTGGGAAAAAAGAGGCTGGAAAGGAAAGAAGAAACCAACCAGATCATGGAGACGTTAAACTGTCAAAGGGAGTTTAGACTTTATCCTCAGGGCAATGAGGATCATTGAAGGTTTTTAGGTAGTGATAGGATTAGAGTTATATTTTAGAAAGATCTTACTAGAGACTGAAGTTTTATGTCCCCCCAAAAATTCATATGTTGAAACCTAACCCCTAATGTGATGGTATTTGGAGGTGGGCTTTCGGGAGGTAGAGCCCTACCATGGGAGCCCTCTTAGTGTTCTTATAAAAGAGATCTCAGAGAGTCCCCTCCCCCTTCTGCCATGTGAGGTCCCAGCGAGAAGGCACTGTCTATGAACCAGGAACTGGGTTCTCACCAGACACTGGGTCTGTTGGTACCTTGATCTTGGACTTCCTGGCCTCCAGAACTGTGAGAAATCAATTTCTATTGTTTATAAACCACTCATTCTATAGTAATTTTTTTTAGCAACCAAAACAGACTAACGCAACACTTTCTCTACAATAGTGGAGTCAAATTAAAGAAGTACTCTGAAGTCGGAGAGATCTGTTTGGGGGATCACTTTGATGGCCATCTGAACTTGAATTGTGAGAATATGAATAGAGAGAAAGGGATGCTTCCCGGAAGTACTTAAGAGATAGCACCTTGAGGAAATGGTGATCAATTCTATCTTGGGCAACTGGATTGGTCATTGGATACCATTAACTAAAGTGGGGGCACAGAAGAGAAGCAAGTTAGGAGGGAGTTCAGAATAGTTGTATGACTTTAGTGTGGAATATTGGAGATGTCTAGTAACAAGAAAAAGGAGAAGGAGGAGAAGGAGAAGGAAAAGAAGAACTTGTTGAATATGCATATCTAGAATTCAAAAAATAAAGGTCTGGGATGTATTTATGGTTTGGAAGTCAATAGAAAGAATATCAAAGGCACAGGAAGAGGTCAAATTATTTAAGGAAAATAATTAGCATAAGAAAACTGAGATGGCCTGGGAGAGATCCCCACCTTGAATCCTAACCTCCTACACATCCATTTATTTATGACGCATTTATTGGGTGCAATTACTTGAGTTGCTGTGGGACTTAAGTAATAATATATCCTATGAAGACCTCCTTTTTACACTCAAATGCTAAATAAATTATCAATAATGAGACAATATGATCAAAAAAGAAATACAAATAATATCATTTAGCATTAATGATAAATGTGTCAGATGAGTAAAACTGACCAAAGCATGATGCTTAGAGAAGAGATATCAGATTATTAGAGAACATTTTTGTCCTCCCCAAATCAGAGAGCAAGCATCTTTCATATTCATTCTCCCTTGAAGCTCAGAAGCAGGAGAGGATATGCCCCTCACAAAACACTCTGCATGATTACACAGACTTGAAATTTCCCATGCTGAGTCATCCTGGGAATGTCGCAAAGCTCATGGCTTTCAAACTTCTCGGAAACTAACTTCCGGTTCATCAAACACGTGCAGTTTCTAACATACGGTCAGACGTAGTGTATGGATTTTCTCCTGTTACACTCAGCTCATAACTTTCCATAAATCTTCCAAGTATTTACCCTTTCACCTAACAATTTTCCTTTTAATCTAACCGATTCTTTCCCCATGATGAAGTCATCTGAGTCATGTTTCTCAAATGTGGCACAAGCCACAGAAAGCCCCCATGTCCAAAGATTGTCTATATATTCATGTAATACTAATGAAACCCTGAAGGTATTAAAATCAAAGTCTTTAATCTATTTTCATTGATTATCAGTTGTTCTCATTTCTAACTGTACATCACCTTAAGATTAAAAATAAGTATCTTATCAATAAGGATATGTAACTAATAGAAAGAAATATAACAAAAGCTCTTGTAAATAGAGTCATATATTTGTGTCTTTTCTGCCTTACCCTTTACTAGATTATCTCCACTTTAAAAGAAAAAAATATTTTATTTATTTATTTATTTGACAGAGAGAAAGAGTGTGCAAGATAAGTTACAAGTAGGCAGAGTGGCAGGCAGAGGGAGAGGGAGAAGCAGGCTCCCCCCTGAGCAAGGAGCCCCATGCAGGGCTCAATTCCAGGACCCTGAGATCGTGACCTGAGCAGAAGGCAGACACTTAACTGACTGAGCCACCCAGGCGCCCCTATATTATTCCCACTTTACCAGTCTTGTGTTTGAAAGAAAAATCTCAACACTCAGAATTCGCTGAGTCAGTTTTTCTGCCTCTTTGCCATGTTCCTTCTGGTGTTTTGTTATCATTAGTCATACTTGCCTCTCTCCCACTTTCTCAGAGAAGACATTCATCTCCACCCATCTTCCCTCAGCTTCCAGCTTCCTGTTGCTGTCTCTAGATACTGCTACTGGAAGACATCTTGCTACTGTAGATCAAAAAGGGAAGCGAAATCCATCTCCTTCCCAGTCCCTTTTCCTCCTCCTCCTCTCCTCTTCTCCGTCCTCCTTTTCTCAATTGCATATAAGGAAGACCCAAACAGACAATGTTTTCCAAATTTAACCAAAATTATAAAACACACCTTCTTATGTTTGCTTTGGGATGCATGGAACATGAATATTCATGTGAGAAAAGCAAGTACATTACAATGTTCTAAGAAAAAAAATCAAAATGTAGCTGGACAAGGCATTGTGAATACCTTAGAAGGGATTCCTTACTCTTGACAATCAGAGGCTGTAATCTATGGATCTCATATTCCTAGCCCATTCTAGAACACATTCTAACTTTCTTATTATCCCACAATTTAGTTTTTTGAACTATTCTTCCTGTTCTGCACCTCATTCCTTACCCCATTTCTTGACTCTCTTTACTACAAATGTCATGGCCCAAATTACCATGTTGCTTTCCCTTATCTTTTACTTGAGCAGATATCCATTCCCTCAGTGAATCAACAAATATTTATCAAGAATTTACCATGTACCAGGCACTGTTTTAAGTGTTAGGCCTACAGATTTTAACAAGACAACTAAGAAACAGTCATACTAATAAACGTATTACATAATAGAAAGTATAAAACTGAAAACAAATTAATTGGTATAAGGGAATAGAGAGTTAAGGTGTGGAAAGATTATTTTAGAGAGTGTCATAGGGAAGCCTTCTCTAAAGAGAAGACATGAGAAGGAAGACTTTAATGAAGGTGGGGATTAAGACAGTCAAAAGTCTGGGGTAGTACATTTTACTCTGGGGTAGCAGAGGGTGGTTCAGCAAGAAGGTCCACGGAAGGATTAATGCTCGAGGATCAGCAAGGAAGTCAGTGTGATTGGAGTGGGATGGCAGAAGGGTAGGAAAGGAGGTTGGAAAGCTCACCAGGACATATCATTTAGTCCCATTTAGGCAGTGGCAAGGAGCTAGATATTTATCTGCAGTTAATATTTGAAAATATATTTAGACTTTATCAGTTACCGGAAGGCATTGAAAGGTCTTAAGCAGGGAAATGACTTGAACTGACTTATTGATTTGGCCTCTAGCTGAGGTATGGCGAATTGACTGCAGGGGCAGCAAGATGGCAGGAAGACCCCTACCAGCATCCCTTTATCTCCTGGTCACAGAGCCTTGGATGGTTCTCAGATGTGGCTCTAACACTTCGTCCTAACAGCTCACTCTCTGGCCCCCTTAAATGACACCCTCATGCCTCACCTCACCTACCTCCTCAAACCCAAGACTCTGACATCCTCCTTCCCCTCAACAGGGCATTCCTCAACTGGTCCCTGCTACTGGGGAGAAATCCACACCCCCACAGTCAATTTACACTTATGGGGACGCACTCTATAGCCTCCCTTTTACCCAGAAAATACCACTAGGGCACTGGAATATTCTAGAACCTGTTTATTTCTTATATTTGACATTCCTTGTTTTTCAGTGGGCCTAGAATTTCAAGCTCTCTAATTTCAAGCACCCAAGCTCAATGAGCATGCATAGAAACACAATTTTGTTTTAGTATTGATTTTAGAAAGTTTTAGATAAAGTAAATGTTCTTTCCTAAACTTTTATGTCAAACAATCTTAATGAGCTGCACAAACCCACTGGAAAATGAAGACATCAGTTCCTGAAAAGTCTTGGAATTTTGCCTTAATCCATAGCTTGAAAAGGCAAGCAGGAATGTTACAGAAACATTCCAATCGATTTTGCACAGGTCAGGGAAAACCACGTTTTTTCAAACATCTTCAAACATCATGTCCCTTATTTATTTACAACGCCAGATATGCGCAGGCTTCTGGTGTTGGTGGAATGCAGCTGACCCCGTAGAAATATTTCTGGCTGCTCAGTTACACTTTGAAGTGGTTAAAATTTTCCAGAGCAAATATCCAAAATTTCTGATAACATGAAGTATGTAACGTACAGCAAATACATTAGGTTAAAACAGAGTCAAGTTCTTAGACACAAAATGGTAGTTTCCAGTTATAAAACCTACTACTATTATCCTTACTGAATAAAGTGAAAGTGGCAGAGGTGGGGGAGGCTTTGAAAGCAGGATAAGATTCCTCATGACTTCCCTTGTGAACATGGGCCTCAGATCAGCCTGCGGTGGACACCAGAGAGATTCACGTTACCCCCGTGTGATAAATAATGAAACACAATGCATAATTGTCAGCCAGTTCTTAGAACCTTCTCAGACCCAAGCTACCATGCAGAATGCATTACCTCAGGCTCCACAGGGTCACGAGGGAGGTAACCAAGTGTTGAGAGGAGTAAAGAGACAGTATTGTATCAAACTTCTGTCGTTATAACAACCCTCTAGAAAAACTGGAATTCCATTTTGCTCAGCTGCTTTCCCGACTCTGTTGGGAGAGAATAAATGGTGTTTGCAAACAGCAATCCTAAGCATGTAAAGTTAGCTTCTAATCTTCGTTCAACCGTAGACCTGGAGGCTTATGTGAAATAAATACTTTATCTTTTATTCTCACTTAACCTGAAAATATTTTCATGGTATGGAAAATGCATGATAAAATGGAATACTTACCAAAGAGAGGTAAGGACACAGAAGACCCAATTGTGTCATAGCTGTTTAACCAGGAGGGCCTCTGGTACCCAGAGCAGAAACAGAACTGAACGCTTCTATTGAGACAAATGTCAAAGTCTTCTCCGTCAGGGACCTGGGACATATCATAACTCTAAATATATCTCAAATCATGGACAGGTGAGGGAAATCTGCTTGCTATTCCTGCCGCCAGTTCAACTTCAAGGGGAATGTGGGAGCTGAAAAAAATGAATGTCATTTCCCAAAGTGCCCAACTAGTTTTGGGGAGCAGCTCCCAATTCTGCCCATCTGGCAGCACAGAGCATAAACACAGCACCAGCTCAGGAGGCAGAAGACGGGAGGATGGCCGTGACTCACCCACGACAGGCTGACTATGTGACCAAAAGCCTTCGCCAATTGTCCTATTTAAGATTATTCTCCACTCCCCCTTATCTCCCGAAATACGCTCTCTTTATTTCTTTTATAACAATACAACTTATAGTTATTTTTATTTCCTTATTTATTTGTCTCTACCTCCAATACATAAATTACATAAAGGCAGAGAACACGTCTGTCGTGTTCAACTTTCTGTTTCTCAGTCCCTACCTAGCATTTGCCTGGTACCAAATAAAAATTTAGTGAATATCTGTTGAATGAATGAGTGAATGAGTCTTTGAACTCATTTTTCTCACTTGTGAATTGGGGGAAGGGAGTACACAATCTACGTCACAGGATTTTTAAAATATCAAATGAAATCATACATCTAAAGCATTTCAGGAAGTAAAGGTATAATTAAATGAGCTGTTGTTACTATTTACTTCATACGAATATCTTTTAAATCTGGAGAGAACAGTATTCCTTTCTCTATAACCAATAAACAAATATTCTTAATGTTGTTTACTTGAACAGAGAGCTGTTAAACATAGGTTTCTGGTAAACTAAACTTCAAATAAAAAAAATAGATAATTTTATTACAGTAAGCAAATAGATGGGAGAAAATTGCTTATTTTATCTTTTATGACTTTAATATAGTATTTGACTTAATAGAACGCAATACCACTATCAGGCAATCTTTTATCTGAGTTCAGACACAACTCTGGGTGAATTGAGGGAATGAACTTGAACTACTTACGGCACACCATCTTTTTGTCTCACGTTCATTTGAAAATGCATTTGGATGCCTTTTTAGTTGGAAACCAAATGTTAAATTTAATTCAGTGTCTCTTTGGAAAGGAAAGACATTTAAAATACAAACCAGTATTTTTAAGCCACATTTGCTAGTGGATAGACTATTTAAAGATTTCTTAAGAGCCTTGAATAATAAGACATGTCATCCAAAAAAATCTTTGTTGTCCCTTTGGGAATTCAAACTATTTAGGGTTACATAATACTGCTTCAGTACATATGTAGCTGGCTGCTAAGAAACTGCACAAATGTCACCATTGCAGCTAGATGTTCTCAGAAGAAAACATAAATATCTGAGATAGGAAAATAATTTTATTGCCCCGACAACCCCGGCCAGATCTACGCTTATCTATGTTGAAAGACCAACTGCGTAAAGAAGTTCCAAATTTTATTTTTAGGAGACTACGAGAAAAGCATTCAAAAGGACATCCATGGGACATTTCTCCCATGTTTTTATTTAAAATTGGCATTTCATTGTTTAAGAGTTTAGTTATTTTGTGCATTTTGAATAATATCATTTTGAGAAATGCTTGTTGGAATTAGTTGTATTTTGTCATTAAAATCTGGTTTGGGTCAATTCCATTCCATTGAACAGAAACATTTATTGAGCACTTACTATGTGTTAAGCACTGCTCTAGACACAGGGTAGGGGATAGCACAAAGAAGCTTGCACTGTAGTGGGGAGAAAAATACACACTTGATGTGGGGACAATGTAGTTTGTGCAACATTAGAAGGATAGAATGCTTTAGGGAAGAATGCCACTTTAATGTCCTCAAACTGAGCAGATCGAGATATACTTCCAGCGGCAAGTGCGTCATCCCTGTGTCCTGGAGGTCAGAGGACTAGAGGTTTGGTTTGCCTTTGTTTTGCTCTTCTGTTACTTGGGTTGCTGGAACCGCCAGGACACATTTAAAGGATCCTGGAGTTCCAGACAAAAACAGAATTAAATTTACTAAGCCTCCACCCAGCTTTCTGGTTATTCTCCTCTCTGCCTTCTTTCCTCACTTGACTGTTTCTCCTCCTGTTCTAAGCTTTGATCACTCTGCCTACACACAACCGCAGGATTCTCGGGCATTCTCACCCTCCTCATGAAGAATGAAAAACATGAAACACGGAAAAGAGTCTTTTTAACTAAAGTTCGTACTTATCTCTAACGCTTACATTTCACAAAAGCTAAGATCAATATTCCTGACTCCTGACACTTTTCACGGTGACAGCTAATAGTGGAATGAGGCTGAGAAAAAGTAGCCAGTGACCTGAAGTTGTGAAAAGTGCCTGTCTAGTGATGACTCCAGGAGCACTGTAAAGAAAATGATAAGCAAATTTTTTGTGCCTGACTACATGTGCATTTTTTCAGAAGAAAGATCCACAGCTCTCATCAGATTCTCAGAGTGGTCTAGAACATGGGGAAAAGGCTAAGAATCAGTTGATTGGAAGTCATGATGGTCACAGAATTCAGGGCACTTAATCATTCGTATGGTGACAATGAAGATCCAAGTTTCATCAAGTCCTCCTTTTTCTTCCAAGACTTACTTATTTTCTCTTTCTGGTGTTAATTTTTGCCTCCTACTAGTCATGAGGGCAGCCTGGGAGCCATAAAGTTAGGAAATCACCAGGCACACAGGTGCTAGCGAATCTGCATGACTCTCAAGGAATGATGGAGGATGACAGAAAAGAGACTTGACTACAGAAGGACCTATGTTATCCATGCTCTTCTTCATGTCCCTGCCTCAGTAATTTGGAGCGCCTGCGAGGATCGTCCAGTTCCTCCTCCTCCCTGGAATGATGCTTTGCCTCCATGAATATTGCCTTTCAGCGGCAAGCCATGCCCAACTGTCTCGTAAGCACACTCAGATTTCACTTTTCCTTATTGGTACCAAGCAAAGGTTCTCAACGTTGGCTGCACTTTGCAATCACCAAGGGAAATTTACAAATGGCTGACACCAATATTCCAACATGAAGATTCTGACTTAATTGGGCTAAAGCAATGGCTCTTACTCTAGGTCATGCATCAGCGTCACCTGTAGGTATTTTTAACCGACCTGTTCCCTAACTCCGGAAATCTGAATACGAATCTCTGGGAATGAGATCTATACAACGGTAATTTCCAAAACTTCTCAGATGATTCTAATATGCAAAAAGGCGTTGGGATTCACTACTCCGCTTTCACACTTTGTCATTGGTCCAAAATATTAATAGCCTGCTCTATTCAAGGAAATGAGCCCCACATGGATCCCAGCTTTTTCCAAAAACTGAATCTACCTCTCAGAATTTTTTTAAAAAATTTTCACAGACCCTAATAATATAGCAAAAACAAAAAAGTAGTCTTCGTGTGAATCCATTTATAACCCTCCTAGGTGATTTCTTTTGAGGGGCCAATATTCTACTGGTTGCAAGTAGGTATTTCTCATCAATATGTTCTGTTTTGAGGCCTTTAAAATTACCCAAATGCATGGATTCTGGCAAGATATATGGCTTCGTCCATAAAATAGCTAATAGAATATGAGTGAACAACTGTAGGGCCACATGAAAGAATACCTACAGGACAGTTCATCCAGGATTTCTCACTAGCCAATAAAAATAATAAAATAATAATATTTATTGAATAATTACCATGGTTCCCTGAGAACTTTACATGCATTATAAGATTTATTTTCATGACTGCTTTCTGGTATAGAAAGTATTATTATCCCCAAATTACAGGATTAGAGATTTAAGTGATGCTTTTGCTTATCAGTTTCATAGAATTTGATGCCTAAATAAAATTGTAAATTACTACTTGGCATTGATTTTCAGGATTAAAAAAAATAGTCAGAATCTTGACACTTATGCCTATAAATGCCAATATTTAACTGCTTGCATCTAGTGAATTTGTTAAAATACCTGTCTGTTAAATCTGATTTTTGTATTACATGAATCCATTGTCTTCCAAACCTCAAAGCCCATGGTCAGAGAGACAGACCTTACCTTTTGAAAGTATATTTCTTTCTTAGTTCTCGCAGTGGGGCTAGAGGAGAACACTTAAGATGGAAGACCGGTAGGAGAAGAAAGGGATAAAGAAAGGCGGGATAATCAGAAGGGGGAATGAAGCATGAGAGACTATGGACTCTGAGAAACAAATTGAGGGCTTCAGAGGGGAGGGGGGGTGGGGGAATGGGATAGGCTGGTGATGGGTAGTAAGGAGGGTACGTATTGCATGGTGCACTGGGTGTTATAAGCAACTAATGAATCATCGAACTTTACATCAAAAAAATAAAACAAAATAAAATAAAAATATGCAATTCAAAGGAAACATGCAGTGACTCAAAATTTCTACAGAGCAGCAGATTCATGTTTAAAGAAAATGCACGCACATGATCCACTCTGTGGTGACAGAATTCATTGTTTAATAATTTATCGATATTATATTATTAC
The DNA here is from genome assembly GCF_002007445.2 of Ailuropoda melanoleuca. Classification (NCBI taxonomy): domain Eukaryota; kingdom Metazoa; phylum Chordata; class Mammalia; order Carnivora; family Ursidae; genus Ailuropoda; species Ailuropoda melanoleuca. The sequence goes on along the minus strand of NC_048224.1, from coordinate 111,919,126 downwards.
AATTGAGTCCATATTGATGGAAAAAAATGTATTCACTCGAATGACAAAGACACTATTGTGGTAGTCTACAATGGCCCCCCAAAGATGTCCAAGTCCTAATCCCTGGTGCTGACGACTATGTAATCTTATGTGGTGGAAGAGACTTTGTAGATGTGATAAAAGTTTAGGAACGTTGAGACTGCAAATCATCCTGAATTATCTGGGTGCGCTCACTCTAATTGCATGAGTCATTAAATGCAGAAGAGACAGATAAGGGGATTTGAGAGATGTGGCTTGAAAAAGATTCTCCTCATCTTTGCTGATTTTGAAGATGGAAGAAGGAGTAAGGAGCTAAGGAGTGAGAGCAGCCTCTAGAAGCCAATAAAGCCAATGGGTAATTTTCTTAGAGTGTCCAGAAAGAGACACAGCCCTGCTATCACCTTGATTTGAGCCCAGCTAGACCTGTGTTGGACTTCTGATTTACTGTACAACAACAAATTTGCGCTGTTTTAAGCAACCTAAATGTGTTATAAAATAACAGTAAAATAAAATAAGAGACTCATACAGATAAGTTCTAGTTCTGCCATCAAAGCACCGTTAACTGCTAAGGAAATCTTCAGATCACAATGCCTTCAACTAGAGATGATGTTGCAGTTTTCAGAATAAATATATCGCTTAGTTCTGGTGATTTTTATTCATTATATGCTATTCTTTACATTCTGCTAAAATTATCATCAATCATAACATCAGTGGTTATATTGTCATTTGTTTTAATTCAGCCACTATTTGAATTTCATTTTTATTGTTATTTCAACGGTCCATTGAATAAACGTCCACTGAGGGCCTGTACTTCAAGGCATTTTCATTAGGTATAGATGGAGGTTTCTAACTTGTAATTACATATTCCATAAAATAGTGTTTTTGATCCCAAATAGAAAAAACTTAATCCATTTTCTTGAATTAGAAGTTTCACCTATGTAGCTAGGACTGTTGAATGCTTAGTAGTTTCTCCACCTTTTGTTTATTTAAGATGAAAATATGCACCATGAATTTAAAACACTTATTTTACAACATTGATGAATTTTAGAAAATAATAAAAATGCAAAAATATTTTCAAGTAGAAGTTTAGTAAAATTTATCATAACCACTGTTGAATATTAGTGTGGCAAGTCACATATAAAAATAAGGGAGCACTAGGTGGGCCTATATGGGGCAAGACTGGTTGCATGTTGATGTTGGGTGATGGATTCTTCGGGGTTCATTATAATTTTCTTCTGCTTTCGTGTAGGTGTGAAATTTTCGACAATATGAAGTTTTTAAAAATACTGCACATGAGGAAGCATGACCATATATTTTTTAGTTAATGCCAATTTAAAGGAAAGTTGAAAACAACTAACATTTTTTCCTATGAATTGATTCTTAAGTTTGTCCTCTCCATTTTATTTTCCCCATCCCAGCCATTCTAGTTCAGATACTTATTACTTGGTCCCTAGATTCCTGCAATCAACTCCTACCTAGTACCTCTTATTTCAACATCTCCCCAAATCCATCCCCCTACAACAGCCATGCTATGCTTTATGTCACTCCAACGTCGATAAACTTTTCAAGGGCATTCTGTATGTGAGTTCCTCTGTCCTATTTTTAAAGTTTTCCCACCCTTTTTGTCCAAACTCTTAATTTCATTTCTCTCTAACTCAACAGATTCTAGAAAGTCCAGTTTCTTTATTCTTCCAAAGATGTCATTCATTCTTGTTATACATGGACAATCTTTCTCCTTTCTATGTATTCTAATTCTACCAGTCTCTTAAGATTGATTCATTTCCCTGAACAATTATTTCATTTTTGGACATTGAAATAAGCAAATTATAAAAGATATATATTTTAATATTTAAAAATACACATATAAAATACATATTTTTTATCTTAACAAGTCTATGGTATTTACTTAATTTGACCACCCTGATAGTGTCAATTACTGAGGAAATGGTCATCTGAATATGCAAAAAGAAGGGATCTAATAGAGTTCTTTGCTTTCTTCAATCTACTTTTTGGCATTAAATCTAAACCACACTGGATAAATTCTACAATTTTGAGGTACTATGTAGAGGTAGTGTTTTACTTTTTTGTTGTTTCAAGGTTATCTCTAAAGATAAACAAATAATAAAGATGATGAAAAATGTAAGATGTTTTTATTTCCTTCTCTTACAGTTTGGAATTGAGTGCCCTTTTGAGATGTTTTTCCCTGCTGAGGACTAAGGCTGCCTAGAAAGTGGTGAGCGGGCTGACTCCCTAAGCATTTACTCTGGGGCCATTGTAGCCTTGTACAGTGCTTTCCAGAAAGCCGTACTTGGGTTAACCTCAAAGGAATCCAATTTGCGTGGGGCCAAGATCTCTGCAGCACATCCATGAAAATCAGCAATGTAGCTGGGTATCAATATCAATCTACAGAGCAATACAAGGGCCCCTTGATAAGATAAAAAAACATCTTAGGTCCAAGGCATCTTGAGATTAAGGGTAAAATTGGATTTCTACTTTAAAATGCAATCATATTATTGAATAGTGGGTCTCTGTCCTCATTAAAAGATTCATGCAGAATATTTGTACTCTAAAAACATTAAATATTATAGTACTTTAATTTATATCAAGTTAAATTGGCTTTTGCATATGGGCTTTACCCTTCTTTTGGTTTTCTTGAAGACTTGGCTGCTGAAATAGACAAAGAGGTAGGAAAATTTGTGAACAACCCTAGAATTTATGTGTTCATAGGCTACTTTGGACACCTCTATGTAGGGGCGTCTGGGTGGCTCAGTCGTTAAGCGTCTGCCTTCGGCTCAGGTCATGATCCCAGCGTTCTGGGATCGAGCCCCACATCAGGCTCCTCTGCTGGAAGCCTGTTTCTTCCTCTCCGCACCCCTCCCCCCACTTGTGTTCCCTCTCTCGCTGGCTATCTCTATTTCTGTCAAATAAATAAATAAAATCTTAAAAAAAAAAAAAACAAAGAAAACCTCTGTGTAGTCTGGGAGTGACTTCCACACACAATTTAATAAGCTCTCCCTTCCTCATTCCCTTCCCTTTTGTTTGTAAATTCTTCCTTTAGCATCCCTGACTTTACTCTTCTAGTTCTCTTACCTCTTTGATTTCAAAATGCTTTCTCCATTCACCTATTTATAAGGATTTTTAAAGACTATATAGTCCTTGACCCAGGCCCAACAAGCTCTCCCACTCTGTTCACTTTTAATTTCTTTTCTACCTGATCCAGCTACCAAGCACCCTATTTTCTCCCCACCAGCTCTCTCCTGGTCTCCTTCCCTGCAGTTTTGTGCTCAGGCACCCCTGAGATCCTTCTCACTCTTACTCTCAATACCAGCTCTTGCTGGTGAGGACGTGGAGCAACGGGAATTCTCATTTACTGCTGGTGGGAATGCAAAATGGAGCCACTTTGGAAGACAGTTTGACAATTCTTACAATACTAAACATACTCCTACCATGTGATCCAGCAATCATGATCTTTGGTAATCACGCAAATAAATAGAAAAGTTATATCTGCACAAAAACCTACACGTGCATGTTTACAGCGGATTTATTCATGATTGTCAAAACATAAAAGCCAACAAGATGGCCCTCAATGGGTGAATGGGTCAACAAACTGGTACAATGGATACATTATTCATTGAGGAAAAGAAATGAGCTACCAAATATTGTTTGCTAAATAAACGAGGGAAGAAATGAATACAATGAAAAACAGTGTGGCAACCACTATGTCTTACCTCCAAAAGTATATTTTTTCAGCTTTGTGAGAACACTATAAATGATAAAGAAAACGTAATTTCTACTCTGACTTCCACTTTCATTAATTTCATCTCACCAACTATTTGACTGTGTTTTTCGTAGAAGTAAAATGTAGAGTCATGACAGCCACAATTCCTGAGATTGAACAAAAGAAACCGGAACATCAATATTCGTATAATAAAAATACCAAGCTCATGTAGACGGGCACAATAGCATTCTAAACCTTCATTTCAATCTTCATTACACTATACAGTCTTTCTTATTTTATTTTATTTATTTTTGTTTTAAAAATATTTATTTATTTATTTGAGGAGAGAGAGCAAGCAGGGGGAGAGGGGCAAAGAGAGAGGCAGACTCCCTTGCTGAGCAGGAAGTCCCCCATGTGGGGCTCGATCCCAGGACCCTGAGATCATGACATGAGCTGAAGGCAGATGCTTAACTGACCAAGCCATCCGGGCGCCCCATACAGGCTTTTTTTTTTTTTTTTAAGATTTTATTTCTTTATTTGACAGAGAGAGAGACAGCCAGTGAGAGAGGGAACACAAGCAGGGGGAGTGGGAGAGGAAGAAGCAGGCTCCCAGCGGAGCAGGGAGCCCAATGCGGGCTCGATCCCAGGACCCTGAGATCATGACCTGAGCTGAAGGCAGACGCTTAATGACTGAGCCACCCAGGCACCCCAGCCCCTATACAGTCTTGATAAGCTCCCACTTCATTGTGAAAATAGAAGGCATCTACCACATGTGAACTCCTTCAGGTTCCCTTATTACCTGTCATCCATTGAAAAGCTCCTTAAAAACCAGCGGCATGTGAAGGCAGGGAGAACTGCAGAAGTAGCTGTTACTGAGCACGTTCTCAGGTACCAAGCACTGCCCCACCCAATTACTCCCCAGCTCCAAGAAGGACATGGACTTCAGGGAGGCTTTGTGTGTGTCCAACCCAAGTGAAATTCTATTTTTAGAGCAGAGATTTGAGCCAAATTTCTTGGGCTCCCAAACCCAAGTATGTTATTCCCACACCATTGACTCTTTTCTAAATTTTTTTTTTAACCCAAAAGAAACGTAGGTTAGTCAAAAGCAAATCTTACTTCCACCTTTCTGGAAGATTTTAATCCAGCATGTGAGAGACTTAGGAGAATTAGACTAGTTGATCATTGAAGGTAATTTTGAATCCGACTTGCAAGACACCATTGAGTAGTCTAGTTAAGGCTTAGATATTTTTAGGACAAAAGCAGTAACCTTTCTAATCGTTATTAATAAAGTAAGAAGTTCACCAGATACAGTTGACAGACATATGTTTAGAAAGTTTTATAAAACTAGAAATAAACTTGGTTTACCTTAAAAATTTTGAGATGGTTATCCAGATAGAAAATCCAATAAATATCCCCCCCCAAAAAACCCAACCTCTTTATTCTTAAGTGAATATAAAGACAGTATTAAATCAATGAAATCATCATTAGTGTTATTATTACTATACATGTGGTCATGATAACAAAGGGCTCAAATAAATCCCAGTTTAAATGCATATTCTTTAATCTGTCACACTGGGAATTGTTAGCAGTGTCGACTTTAATAGAATGTCTTTTTATTTAGAAAAGTTTAATGTAATTATGTTGAGGCTTTTAAGAATGGTCTTAGATTGCCTTCTCCACCCTGTATCCCCATAGGACTTGTTTGAAATTTTTTTTCAAGTAAATGCTCATTTTAAAGAACCATTTCTCACTCTTGCAAGTGTGGCAGCCAATCATTTGTATAAACTTGAAACGGCCTAGTGTGATTTTTATGGAAATAACAATGGCAGTTCAACAATGGAACCCAGGGTGGGAGTACCGGCTGTTATAAATACACCAGTAATAACGTCAGTGCATTTCCCTTGTCTTCCACACAAGTATCTCTGGGGAAATAGAAACTCTGTTACATGCTAACCTGAATTCCTGTCATTGTACTCTACACATCAGCCTCTCAAGTCTCGGGCTTATGGCCTATGTCTGAGGTTATCATCCTATGAGCCACACACAGCCACTGACACAGAATGGAAATCAATAGAAAGGATATTTTTTCTTACATAGGAGAGACAAATGATTCATGAGCTCAGCAATAAATCAGAGTGAACCAAAACAACTGAGCAGTAGGGCAAATCTAAGCTGGAAAAACTGGAGATTTCCAGGGGAAACAATATTAAATATAAACCCTTTCCTATGTGTTGATAACTATATTGGCTTCTAGTTTCTAAACCATTGAAAGTGATGACAAATCTAGCTTTACAACATGCCAAATGCATCATTTCCTTCCCTTTCCCCTCTACACCACACCCTCCCCCACCCCAGCCTTTAAGAAAAAAGCTGAGGACAGCAAACTCAACAAGATTATACTCTAGAACTTCAGTCTGGCTTCTCCGAGATTTTGGGCTTTTCTTCAGAAAACGACTGTTCTAGGGAAGCGGGTGTGCAGTTTCTCTGTACGACTGTTGACTTTGCTTTCTGTGATGTTTCTACATGCACATCACAGTTCATACACTCGTAGCTTTTAAGTCTTATTTTGTAATGATCAGTGCTTTGCACATGATTCAGGATTTGGGGCATATAAACCTCAGGGAATGACTAGCCATGCCAAATAGTGACAAAGCATGACTATCTTAGTCTGATAACTCGAACAATTGCGTCATATCTGAATCCAGTTCTGATGCCTGCTTTGTCTCTTCAGACTGCATTTTTTTTTCCTGGTTTTCCCACACCTTATAGTATTTTGTTGTAAGCTAAACATAATGTATTAGATAATAGGAACTGAGAGAAATGGGTCTTTAGTGTGAGATTTTCAATTAATCAATTAAGAAGTTGGGCTATATTTCATACTTCCTGTTACGGTAGGAGCCAGAGGCTTCAAATTCCCCTAGTACCCCTGATTTTTGTCTCCTCTCTTGACTTGGGTTTCCCTAAGTGTTCTTCCTGACAGGGAGTCTGACTTTTGCAGCCCTCAGCTGTAATTCACTGTTGTTATAGGGAACTCAGTTACCTGACTTCTTGTTCTAAGGAAGCAGGTATTGGCTATGCCTCTCTGGATTTGCTTACCTCTCCAGATTTTAGTGTGTCAGTTTGCCTTGTGATCTGAGTTCTCTGATGGGTTCTAGAAAAGTTGTTGACTTTCACTTTCTTTGCTTTTCTTTTGTTGTAAGGATGGAAGTGATGACTGCCGACCGCTTTTCAAAATATTGGAGCTGAAACCATAAGTCCACTTACAGTCTTAGAAATCAGAAAATAGGTTCATTTGTTTGTTTAATTTTGCTTTCAGCCATAGCAAGAAGGATTTCTATGTTTTCAAAGCTAAAAATGAAAATCAAGTATGTAAACACACACGTAAGTTAATAAAGCTGTAAGTCTCTGAGATCAAAGGTATCAAGACAGGACAGCACTACCACAGCCCCCAGTTGTAATTCAACCCTGTCGAAGACAAAGAGCATTGAGCTCACAGTAACCCCAAAGCATTCACTCAGTCAGTCATTCAGCAGCTGGACCCCCTCGGAGATCTCACACTTGGAAATTTCCCCACCAAAACACAAAACCCTTAAGCCCACCAACACTTCCCCTTCTTTACTCCAGGCAGCTGTAGCAGAACTATGTTCTTGCTGGCTTTTTAAATCCATCCATGGCCAGGTAGTCAGGTTAAATTCATCCTAGCTTCCAGGGTTGGCTCCCACCCAAATTGTAAGCACCAATCCTCTAATATCCAGCTACAGTGGATGACTTGCTGTTCACTAAACTATGCCTTTGCACTTTTATTCATGTAGCTTCCACTGTCTGGAAATCTCTCCCACCCTGCCTTTTGAAGTTCTATTCATGTTTTAATTAAAAACAACTTTATGAATCCACTCAATTCCGCGAGTTTCTGTCTTTAAACTACAGAGCCCTTTACTTATACCTCTACTATGCGCTTACCATACTCTGCCTTGTATTTAAATTTAGGTGCACCAACTTTGTCACCTCTAGAAAGTGAGCTCTAATTTCTTTTAAGAAGTAGTTCATACATGGCGCCTTACACATAGTGAAAAAAAATCACCAATCTAAGGCATAAAGGAAAGATATTAAGTTTGTGCTGGGAACGGTGCGTTACTAAGGCTCATCGAGTCACAGAAGTTCAGAGTTAGGAATTGCAGCATGTACAAAGCAACATGTTAGGTGAATACATTCAGGGAATGGACTCTACCGATAACCATGTCCCTGTTGTACATTGGTTCATTATCTGGAGCCAGGAATTCTCTAAATCTCTTTGAGTGATATTACTCTTGGAGTATTGCTGCTCATGCTGAAGCTCATTGGTCATCTTTCTATTCAGCCACACAACCTGGTAAATCTTCGTAAAGTTAAGTCTCCTAAGATTGGCACTTTAAGCATCCAAAAGATGAGGGAATTTGAAATTTTCAAGATTTCACTTTGTCTTCTGTTTGATTAAGTGTGGAATAAGACCGGTTGCTCCGTGAACACTGTTTAGATTCTCTTAAGTGATCATTTTGCCTGAGCTTGACCATCTCTAGTGAGTATCAGGGTTTCCTTCTCTCAGGTTTTCTGAAATTTCCTGTGTCTCTACCAAATTTGTTAGAATGTAAAAGAAAAGCTATATTATAGAAATTTTAGCAAAGTGTTGGTAACTGTCTTTTTAGAAACTTTATAGAAAAAAAATTAAAAGAAAATTTCTAGAAACTTTCTAGAAAAATCTATTTGCTTATTCAAAAACAAAAAATAATTACGGATATGTTTCTGATTGTTGGAATCAAGAAATAAACAGACAAATAAATAAATAATGAACCTGGAAATGTCCATGGAAGAAAAGTTAAGATAACGAAGGGGAAGTTGAAGCTTCTGTGAGGAAAGTCCAAAAATAATTAGATATCACAAATCCGGAATGATAAGGGCTGGGAGGAGGAGGAGATAAAAATGCATAAAACCACTAAGTTATTGAATAGACCAAACATGGCTGAGTGACTAGATTTTAGAACAATAAACTAAAGAATACCTTTTGAAGTTTCACTGAAATCAGAAGCAGTACTATTTAGGAAACATTTAAACTGGTAAAATTACCTCAATAGACCCACAGGGAAATTAAATAAGCTACGCAAGAGTTTCAGTAAAGCAACACCTGAATTCCAAGGATTATAAAGAAAGAGATGAAATCCATGCGTATGTAAGAAGTGTCCATTATGGAGATTACCCCACGTGGTTAGATTTCCTTAATGCCATGAATTTTAACAAGAGTCAAGGCCCTACACAGATATTTAATCTGATGAGAGATGGATAATCTATTAGGTTCAAGTCTATATACTGAAGGTAATTTAGGTAAATCACTGTTCTCAACTGTCATAACCACACATAAAATACTGCTCTACAAGACAGAGTGTTACACATTTTTCAGCAAGTTTAGTCAAAGAATAGCTTTTGTAGGAGAAGGAGGGGTATTTAACTAGAATGTAATAACTACAATATGTAGCAATTGCTTAAGTCAGGAATCAATTTCTATTTTAGACTGATGTTGCCTTAAATGGCAGGCTAACCATTTCCATCAACGAAAGAACTTTTATACAAATGATGACAAATTATATCAGGCAGATCTTTGCAATGGCATAATACTCCCTGAACGAATATTATCTATTAAGATGAATACTATAAAATGATTTAAGGGTAATCGAATCTGTTAAGAAAAAGTTTGTATGATTTAGAAAACAACTAATGTTGGTTTAATCATAATATTTCTGAAAATGCCTCCTTTCTCAATTTCCCCTTTCAGTTGATTCGAGTTGGCATCTGCCCAACTACCTAGATATCTTCAATTAATAGAAAAAAACTTACAATATTACAGTTTTTATCTGGATGTTAGATAATACCTGGAACCTAGCAGTTAATAAGAATTTCTTGAATGCATGAATAAATTAATGAATAAACAGCTGTAGTAATGGCCAATGTCAACATGGTATGCATTTCATAAGAACTTAGGTCTGTACGTGACAATTTTAAGTCCAGTGTGCTACCAGAGCTTTAAAGAATATCTAGGGAACAGAGTCACATACATGTGTCAAGTGATCACAGAGTGCAAATCCTTTAGCATCATTATCTTTTTTAATTTGCACAATTCTTTATGATAAGCATCATGGAGCATCTACAAAGTACCAGACACTTTTTATTCATGACGTCACTGATCCAACAATTTCGTGAAGAAGGTGTTATTTTGACAAATATACAAGTGATAACACTAAAGCTCAGAGAGATTAGAAAATTTGCTGCAAATGTACAAGTGATAACACTAAAGCTCAGAGAGATTAGAAAATTTGCTGCTGGTCACCCAAGTTAACTGTGCCAAGTTCAGGGTTCCAACCTAGTTCTCTGTCCACAAGAATAAATGTTCCACAAGTTAAATTTTGAAGTTCAACTTTTTCATGATATCACAAGTGTTTTAAAATCGGTATGTGAGTTGCTAGCATTTTGAAATTGCTACAGAAACAAATTATTTCCAAAAAAGGATATTGCAGAGCCTTTAAAATAGTCCTGTCATCAACATTTCTGAAAAATACATAATGCAGCACAAGAGAAATTTGCATGTTTTAATACTTGGCAAAACATCAAAGTTTGTTTCTTTAATGTGATGTGTCCTTTAGTTGGTCATGACAGATTTATTACAACTGGATGTTATCCAAAAGTCATTATGCTTCCTGATTTATTCATTTGTTTTAATCTTGGAGAGATTTGAATTGAACTCTAAATTTGTGAAATTAAAACATTGAAGTTGAGATCTGTCTAAAAAAGGGATTGAAAGAAAAAACGCTTTGACAAACAATCAATCATTAAAAAGATTCACTTAATAATTTCAGTTTTGATTGTATTCGTTGTCTTTTCCAATAAGTGTGTCAGTGGAAGACAGACAAGGAAGCTATGAATACATGTTGACATGGAGTGTCAATATGAGTGTGATCAAAACATTTGGTTAAGAGCATGGGATTGGAGTCAGATGGATTTGGTCTCAGGTTCTTGATCTGTCACTTACTTGCCCTATGGCTACAGGCATGGACTTACCTTCTCTGGGCATCAGTATCTGCATCTTTAATGCTGAGGAAATACCTACCTCACAGTGTTTTGTGAAATAAGATTTTAATAAAGCAATACAGATAAGGAAATTAAGTGACTGATACATCATTGAGATGCCACATAATAAATGGAAACTATTTGTATTGTTACTATATAATAAACCTTGCTAAATAAGCAACAGAGATTGGTGTTTCTCATATCTTTTTCATACATTAGTACATAGGTATCTCCTGATAAATTGGATCCAGGGAAACACACTGCAAAGATTGGAAAAGAGGTCAAACTGTCTCTGATATCCACTTTACTGCAGAGTCATCTGCATTTTTGAGCATCTTTGGTCCCCCAAGTCCTGGTTTCATCCCCTCATGTTTGTACCCTCTTCAGTCTTCCTTTTCTGAGACAGACAACATCTAAACTTCAGCACTTCTGTCCCTACCTTTGGCTTTATTCCTACCTTGTTCTCAACTGTCTCTCTCTTCACATTTTTCTGATAATCTAATTCAGCAAGATAGTTACTTCTGTATTTTAAAATTGGGCACTGATCTTGTTTTGTCTCATATTTTATAAAGGAAACAATTAAATCTTCAGGACACAGTAGTATAAAAATTAGCTTGTGAACTAATGCCTCTTATTAGAGAGAGCTATTATTGTATGATCTGAGCTACCCTAACCATTATATTTAACTAGAGATTATTAATTTTACATGATGATAGGATATTTAACTATTTAATAATAATGTGGAAATTACTTTATTTTATGAAGACATAATTAATAATCCTCTATTTTCAGTATAAAGAAACCCCACATGGTTCCTTTCTCTCATTTTTTTTTTCCTTTAGCTCTAAAATACTGAGAAAGCAGCTCTTAGAAGTAAGGACAGAGACGATACTGAGAAAGTACTAAAAATCAGATATGCAGAAGTGCAAACAAATGTTATCCATTTAAATAACTCAGACAGTCCAAGAAGCAGTCTGAAAGGAGTTTGATGCTAAATTTCTGTAAAGACATGGGAGGTAAATCCTAATCATGTCAAAGATTTGGCACAAAGACATGTTTCAGGGTGAGTTAATAAACAAACATGCTGATGGACAGCAATGATAAGATCATGGTTAAGTGTTATTAATAAGATAGAAATTAGTGACCAGATTCCAACTATTTCCTACATGCTTATTTCTTTAAATATTTGTTTTATAAGAGGATATTCTATGCCATTTTGTGTTTTCTCCACTCAGATGTTTAAATAATTTTATTTCAATTTTTATAAGCAGAGGACAATTTACTGTTGTATAAGGAAAAAAATCTATTTGTATTGTGGCTCACAGAACCTATGTACTGTGTGAGCTGAGACTTCAAAATAAAATTCTAAAATGTTAAGGGAAATTCCCATTTGAAAATTATTTAATACAAGTCTTTGTGGGAATTTTCACAAGAGTTCCTTCATAGTGGAATTCTTAACATCTTAAAGTCCAGAATCTTCCAAATATCACTTATGTCCTACAATGTTGTGGCAGGTCAGGTCTCTGTCCCCTCATAACATCCTAAACAGCCACCCACTCTTCAAGGTGAACCTTGATCAAAGACATCACATTTGTGATTAGACACTATTTTCCACCACAGGTAAAGAAGAAAGAACCTTTGAAATCTAAAAACCCAAAGAAAAATTTAAAATATAACAAAGATGCTCCCACATATGAACACAATTAGCATTATGTAAACTGATTATCTTTCAGATAGACTGGCTTTTTCATCAGCATAGTTTAGTGAGCGATCAGCAGTAACACAGAATTCCTGGAAAGAAGCATCATCTAACTCAACATGTGCTCAAACCCCATAGCCAACAATAAGAGACAGAAAAATCCTTGTCAAACCAATGAAATAAATAAGATCTAATGGCTGTGGGAGTCTGCAAGCTTCTAACCGAGAGGGAAGTGGTCCAACATAAAATGTTAGCAGAGATACGAAGACACAGCCAAGCACACATTAGTAAGACTGTAGTGCGAACTCTTGAGCAGCCTGGACCATGCCTGCCTCATCTTCATATTCCTACCATGCATATGGATAGTTAACACTTGTCTCCTGGATGCATAGTTAAAAGAAGGAGATGGGGAAAAAGGGTCTGAGGGGACCATATCCATTGATTAGCTAGTCAACCGTTGCCTAAGTTCAGAAAACAGAACAAAATTAAAAATAAATAAAAACAAAAACTCCTATCTGTGCGTGATTTTGGTAGCTATAATAATGGGAGATCTTCATAACTAGTTATGTTGGTTTTATTGGTTTTTTATTGTCTAAAGTACTTAGGACCAGGTAGAATATACTTGCAAGCTGGGTTTTCCCCAATAAGAAATGATCACCCCAAATGGCAGGGCATGGATTCTAACCTAGAGTAGATACAGAGAGAAAGATGCAAAAGGAAACAGGTAAAGTAGTGGTATCCAATAAGGAACAGCGACATAAATAATTATAGGCCTGACAGACAGTCAAAATCGTCTCAGAAGACACTCTAAAGAATAAATAAATGAATGAGAGAAATGAATATATAACCTGGAGTCAATTCAACAAAAATTTTATTAGGAATTTAAGCATCAAGGAGAAGTATTATTATATAGAGGACAAATTACAAAGAAAAAGTGTAGCAAACCATTCCTCCCTCAGATATGAGATGTAATTTAAAAACCGGTAACCAAACTATCAAACGCCATCCATGCCGATGTCCCCTCAACCCCCAATTAGGGTAACCCAGCATCAAAACAAACACATGTGTTCATTTTGTGATCCACTAATATTTCTCAGAGATAAACACCCCTTCCAAAAACTCAGAAAAGAGATATGTTAATGACTACTACCTTTAAATTTAGGCAATTTATTCACTTAACCAATATTCCTGAAAGCCTACCATATGTCCAAGCACAATGAATATGGTGATGAACGAGAAAGAAAAAGTTCTTATCTGTGTAGGCTTATATTCTAGTGGAGCGAGATAAACCGTCAAATAGAAAAGTATAATTGGTCAGAGTAAGAGGAGACAAGTATTAGAATAGGGTTTATTTTAGATAGGTCGCTAGTACAGTTCTTACTCATGGCTTTTGTATCAGTCATAAATATTTTGACTACTTTATTTGCTGAAAGATGCCATGCTGAAACTAATTTTGTAGTTTTGTAATTTTGTACAAAACTGATTTTGTAAAAATACTCCACTATGCCAACCCTAAGGAAAGGGAAGGCTATAGCTAGGCTTCAAAAAAGCCAGATGGAGAAACTCAAAGTTGAAAAATCTTTTCCCCACCCCTCTCAGCTAGTTGGCTACATTATCCTAATTGTGTACTGACTCCTGTCATTTAATGGAGGCCACCAAGATCTCCTATGAAAAATTATTTCCCTGATCTACTTAAAACAACAATCACCACAACAAAAACAACAACAAAACTATGAGAAGGCATTGGTAGGACAGCTTAGGTCTGGTACCTCCCCAACAATCAGCAATGGCTACCAAGACAGGGTCATATGATACAAAACGGACATTTGGAGAATCTAACCCTGTACGTTCAAGACAGTTCCCAGACAGGAAGAAACATGTATGGGTCAGAGAGCTTCTCCAAGAATATCAATTACAATCAGGTTGATTAAAAGTTTTTGGGTTTTTAAAAATATGCCTTGTTATATAAACTTTGAGCAATTCCTCAATACTGTCAGGAGAGTCAGATTTGGGGTCAAGACTTTAACTATAAAGTCAAATAAAACTAGCCACTTCATCAATGTCCTTATAGTACTTAAAGTTTCATTTTATTTTAGGCTCAATTGTGCATGTAAGTATTTAAGATGTCGTATTAAAAAATAGAAATCTGGCTTTACATAATGGCTTTAAGAAAACAGACTGGAATTAGTCAACAACTATCATGACATTGGGCAGCAACTATTCAGACGCTGCTTGTCAAAAACAGCATCTGGAGACAGAATTTCTGTTTCTCTTTGGCTTACAAAAATCATTATTTTGCTGCTAAATATAGGCCTATATATAATACACATTTAGTTTGGGTCTTTACCTTATAAGGTAAAAGTAGGTGTAGAAGTGTCATAAAATAGATAGTGCTACAAATTCCACTGGCCCCAATAATGAGACCCAGCTGTGCGTGTTAAACTCCTCAAACTTTAGGCACTGCATGAATTTTGCAAAGTCTCATAATTTCTGAGAACAGCTCAGAATTGCTAAGAGCTCATTTTGGCACATAACAGATGAATCAATAAATGCTGGATTTTTAAAAATAGCTTTTTGTATGTACTTCTCAAAAGTTAGTAAGTTACAACCTATTAAAATTTCTGACATGATTTTGGTCTCAGATATGCCCTAGTGTGGATGGTCTATGTCCACCACTGTGGAAGTATCTATCTGAAACCATTTCTCCATCACAACACTATTGTCCTCCCGAGAACAAACATCCAAAGAATGAAGAAATCATTTATACTAATTTGTGATGCCATGTTACAGATGTTTAATAATATTAAATATAAAATCAAAAGAAGTATTCTGAAGTAAAAATTGGAATTAATACCATTGTGCTCCCGTTATCTATATATTCCTCTCCGATAGCAGCTTATTGGGAGAACACTTCATGCATGATAGTAGAATTTAAGACCTCACTGAAATTAACAAGGCATCTGAATCTATGTAGCTTCGTAACTGATGCTAAATTTCTATCAATATGACTACTTTTCACTGCTTTCCCTTTTCTTGACGGGTTTTCAATTGGTTATTGTTGAGTTAGTCATTAAGACCTTGACCACATCTTTGCAGACCAGTGGAACCATCACTGAGGTGGTCAGTCTTGCTTATTTCATGATTATCATATAGCTGTTCATCAAAAGAAGGCGAGCCAGCACAACAGCCAATACCAATGGTTGCAAAGATTTAGCTATCAATCAATTCATAAATATATCAAGTCTATTACAAGCAAGCTCTTGCTAAAGAGACTCCATCATGCAGTCTAACACGTGTTAGAAAATGTATTAATAAGAATGATCTCTGTATTTCCTAGACAGTCTTTTAATTCCAGCACCGTACTGAACGTTTTACAAACATCATAGAATTTACTTTTCAATGGAGGCACTAGTCTTTTGTTTTCTTTTTGAGAGAGAGTGCGCGCGCACATGTGCACAGTGTTGGGGGAAGGGCAGAGGGAGAGAGAGAATCTTAAGCAGGTTCCATGCTATGTGTCCCACCTAGCAACCTGATATGCGACCTGCCTTGTGACCCACCATGCCACCCACCAAGCGACCCCGCTATGCATGGAGCCTGAGACAGGGCTTGATCTCATGAGCCTGAGATCATGACCAGAGCCGAAGTCAAGAGTTAGACATTTAATCAACTGGGCCACCCAGGCTTTTCAGTGGAGGCGCTGGTCTTATTCTCCCTTTCACCCAAAAGATATATGGAGGTTAAATGGTTCACACTTGGCTTCTCAGCTAAGCAAATGACCAGGATTCAGAGTTGCTGAAGTTCGTACTCTTTTCTCTTTTCCAGGACATACCTTGAAAAGGACATACTTCTCCCCTGTTTCTAGTCCAGAGGTTTAAAAGGAAAGTTGTTATCAGAAAGGCATTGGAAAATTGGCCTGCCATGTACAAATCAGTTTTCAGGGCCTTGACAAATATCTAGCCCACATCAGAATTAAGACAATTGATGTCTCATTGCTCCAAGATAGATCTTAGTCCAATAACTTAATACAAAATACTAGCCACAGAAGGGAAAGTCTATCGTAATGTTCTTTTAAAAAAATAAAGGTCACTTAAGAGAACAGAAGTTATATTATAAGACCAAGCTGAACCAATATAATGCTAAATATCAAAGAATATTCGCATATATGTATGGATGGAAAGGTATATCCTACCATGACCAGACTTTATATGTTTATCTTACCCTCTTCCCCCAACATAGTATTTGTGACTGGGAAGATGGAGTCCTATATATTTTGGTCCTCTTACTCATATGCTATGAGAATTTCTAATAATCAAAACACTTCATGGTATTGGCCCACATTATATTTGCTCATGCCACCAATGAGATCTTTGCATGATTATTTCCCTTGTCAGTCAGTTCCAGAAATCTGTTGTAAGAAGCAGCATAATGACAAGGGCAGGAAATGAATCACTAACCTTCTGACCTTCATCAGTGTCTGCACCTAAAATTTAAAGCTGTCACATGTTGAAATACAACTGAATTTTTCAACTGAAAATGCTTGTTGCTGAATCAACCATTATTATCTTGGCTCCTACCTCATCGTTGCTAATGGGCTATGCTCTAAGTAAATTGATACTTACAGAAATTAATTTAAAAGTTGGGGGCTGGAAAATTGTTGTTATTGTTCAATTAAGCATTAGAAATACTTTAAGAAATCTTTAGGAAATTATACGTACATAATTTGGTGAAAATGTTACTAAGACAATGACATTTTTGCCTTTGTGTCTTATCCCTACAGCAAATTCAGTTTTTCCCTGGAGTAAAGGTAAGGACAGCGTTGTTCTCAGACTTGATTTTCTCTTGACTTCCCAGAAGCTGTGCTATGTCTGGAATTCCAAAGGAAAAAGGGCATTTTTGTTTTTCAGGCAAATCCATTTGCATTTATATACTTCAGATTAAATAACTTAAATATGTGTTTTTAGAGCTAATTTTAAGCCAACACACTGTTCATGCCTCCAGTGGTAAACATTTTCAGGAAAAGACATTCCCCTTGAAAACAAAGCTCCTTAAAATATCATGTGCTCTAGCTAATTTTACACCAAAAAACAAAACAAAACACTGTCATGAAAAAAATATATATAAAATATTTTGTAACAATATTGAAGCCACCCTGTGGTGAACAAAAGAGATGAAACATTTCCTCAGAATATTTCTTGTTGGTAAATGAGGACCACCAAAGATCAGGTCACTTGGTTCTTGACATAAGATGGTGGTTAACATTACAGCTTTGAAAATATGACACATTGCAGCAATATACAATATTAAATCCACACATATAGGTATATATAATAAAAGTAATATCTTATTTTTCCTCCAAATTTTTAGGAAAGATGACCTTAATTGTTTACTTGCTTGCATATAAAAGATTAAATATATCTAAGTAACAATATTGCCTTTTTTATATAAGTACTTGACTTCCTCACAACATATGGATTATTCATCGTGAATATTTAAATGGATAGATGGATAAAGGTACTAGAAGAAAAGAAATTGTGACAGTCTTAAGATATTATAGTTTTACTCAGGATAAATTTTGCCCAAAGCATCCATCCCAAGGATGATAATCATCACCTAGCTCTTCAGCTATCTTGAAATTAGAAAAACATCATGAAAACATTTCTATGAAGTTCCCGATTGTCAAATTTACTAAATGCCAGGACTAGTCTCTTATCAAATTGCCCAAAAGGGGAATTTGTCTTAAATTTGTCTTGAGCACTGCCCTCCCCATGGCCCTTGACCTAGTTCCTAGACACAGACTTCCCCAATGCTCACCCCTCCTCCCAGACGGATCAGCTAACACCCTTCTTGTGCAATTTCAGGTCTGTCCAGTTCCCACACCAATCCAGAACAAGGCAAGATATAGTTCAAGAGTCTAATCCTCAACCAGCCTCTACTTAGAAATCTCTGAAGTCACTCTAGCTCCCAGATCAAGGACCCGAGGGCTCACTGCTCCCACAGTGACCCTTTACCCTCAGACTTCTACCACCAGGAATGGAGAACTAGTTAATGAAGGGCAACCTTTCTTTTGAAGATGAGAGACACATAGATGATAGATAGATATTTATCTTACATGTGTGTGAATATGTTTTAATTAGCCTGAAGCCATCGAAGTGTTAATAAAGCAATGAATTCCCAAGTTCTCAGGGAGGTGGGAAATCCAGAGAAATAAGCCTGTCATTTTCAGATCAGTTTTGTTGCCCCAGGCATTCAATCCTAAAAAGAGGCAGGCTTTTTTCCAGCCTTACAGAGTCAGGAGGACAAAAGTTGGAGTCCAGGACACAGTATGGGTGGGAGCCCTGGTAAACGGCACCATTTTGGGTTGTGACTCAGAGGTGTTCTTTCTTTAGAGTAAGGGTGGGTCAGAAGTAAATGAGCTCCCACATGGGCTGAAACTCAACTTCAACTCATTTGCCAGCAGCATGTGCACGAACACCAGTGGCTCCCCCTACCACCCACCCCAGGAAAGTTTTGCTGAAACCCTAGCAGATAATTCCTGCTCATCAGTCTTGGTACAAGGTGTTTTGCCCCCCAGTTCCTACCTGTGTTTTGCTGCTTGTCAGCCTCAACCCATCCTCTCCCCAGCAGGATGCTTCCTGCTCACCAAAGTTGGCCAGTGGTTGTGGACCATCTACGGCCCAGAACGACCCAGTAAACTTCTCTACCACCCAGCGGGCCACATTCACACCCTACACCAGGGGGAGGAGCCCTCCTTTCTCAATGTTGACCTATGTTTGGTGCTATCTCTCAGCCTTAGGGTATTCTTTAGGTTTCTCTTAGTAGCTGTCGAAGGCAGCCTTGAAAATGGCTCTAAATCATCCCCACCACCTGTCCATACCCTTGTGCAATCTCTTCCCCTGGAGTGTGAGCTTGACCTAGCGCCTGGCTTTAATACATAGGACACGGAAAAGGTGATGAGATGTCACTTGCAATATTACTTTACAAAAAGACAGTGAATTTCCTATTGGACACTCTCTCTCGCTCTCTGGCTTGCTTGCTTGCTCTGAGAAAAACCAGGTGCCAGGCTGTGAGCTATGCTGTGGAGGAGCCCACATGGCAAGAAAACGATGTCTCTGGCCAGTGAGGACCTGTGACCTGCCAGCAGCCACATGAGTGGACTTGGAAGTGGGTCGGGGGGCCTGCCTGAGCTGGAAGTGCGTCCTCCTCTGGTGAAACCTCGAGATGACTACAGTCCCAGGCAACCCCTCATCGTGGCCTGATGGGAGACTTGGAGCCAGGAATGGACCATCCCCTGGTTCCCCTCTCCTGTATCCTCCCAGCCTGCCTGGTACATGGCACCCAGCATCTTGGCTGTGCTTCTCAAACTCCATTTTAACATCATCCAGCCACTGTCTGGCTGTCGAGTGGAATTAATTTTCCACCCTGCCCCCTGCCTGGCAATTCTCCGTACTTTCTCAATGGGAAAAACCTGCTCTCAAAAAGAATCATAAGTATCTTAGTCCCTGAATGTGGAATTCCAGAGATCAGGAAGCCAGAGAGAAAGGTATGCATTTGGGTGGCAGTGAGCAGAAGTAGCAGATCTTCTCAGAAGTCCTGATATGATCGTACCGTATTATCAAGCCCATCACAGGCCACACTGCCCAAGGGTAAATCCCTTCCCATTGCAACAACCGAAAGATTTTCTGTTCTCACGTAAGCTCTGAAAGATCATGGAGGAGATCCTCGAGCTCTCTGGAATCTCTTTTATAAGGACACTAATCCCGTTCATGAGGGTTCTACTTCCCAAAGGCCCCACCTACAGATACTCTGGGGATTGGATTTCAACATGTAAATTTTAGGGGCACGCAAACATCCAGTCTATAACATATATTCATTCTATCACTATTCACAATAGCCAAAAGGTGGAAGCAACCCAAATAGCCACAGACGGATAAATGGAAACACACAACATAGTATACACACAACATAGTATATGCACAGACAATGGAATATATGGAATATCATTCAGCCTTAAAAAAGGAGGAAGTCCTGTAGCATTCTACAGTATGGATGAACCTTGAGGACATGATACCATGTGAAATAAGCCAGTCACAAAAAGATAAATACTGATGGCTCCACTTACAGAAGCTATCTAAAGTAGCCAAATTCATAGAAACTAAGTAGAATGAAAATTACCAGGGCCTGCAGGGAGGGGCAAAAGGAAAATTGTTATTTCATGAGTACAGAGTTTCAGCTGTGCAAGATGAAAAAGTGATGGAGGTCTATTGCACAACGATATGGGTAGACTTGACACTACTGAACTGTATACTTACGAATGAGTAAGGGGGTAAAATTTTTACCCCAATCAAACAAGCAAACAAAAACAATGTAGATATTCAAAAGATAGGCCACTCACCTGGATTCCCTCTTGCTGTCCTCCCTGCTTCTCTGCCTGCTACTTGGTACGAGTGCCTCTGCAGTGCCCCGGCTGCCCTCGGAGGAAGCGTGTCTCCTGTGCATTTCCTGTAAGATTATGTGAACAATTTCATTTGGGTAATCCATAGTTGATGAAGCCATTTAGAATCCCTACCTCCACAGGTAGCAACAAATGTTCTTCCTAGAAGGCCTGAAAGAGAAGAGGCACTTCCCTGTATATGCATCTCTAGAAGACATCCCTAGAAACACTCTGATAAAAACTGGGCACAGCTTTGAAAGCCCCTGATGACCCCTCACCTTGACAAAGAGACGCCATAACTCCGAGCTATTTGTATTAGATGAAGCCGGAAATCAAAGCGCTTGTCTCAGGTACAGTAGAGAAACTTGCAGGAATATCACTGTTTCCCTTGACATTTTGGTTCAAGTAGATCTATCTTCCTACAATCAGGTCTTAAAATATAGGAAACTTTTAAAAGGTGTCAGCAGATTTTGACTAAAAAGATTCCAATAAAATCCAAAGCTTAACTATTAGCAGAAATGAAATAAAAATAATTCACTGATGGGGCGCCTGGGTGGCTCAGTTGGTTAAGCATCTGCCCTTGGCTCAGGTCATGATCCCAGGGTGCTACAAAGGAGCCCCGCCTGGCTCCCTGCTCAGTGGGGAGTCTGCTTCTCCCTCTCCCTCTGCCCCATCTCCTCATGCTCTCTCTATCACTCTCCCTCTCTCTCAAATAAATAAATAAAATCTTTAAAAATCTAAAAAAAAAAAACCACACAAAATACAATTGTTAAAAAAATAAAAAAAGACAGAAACCCACTGTGATAGTTTTCCCTTTCTGTGCCTTCTAGCATNCACACTGATAAAATACAATTGTTAAAAAAATAAAAAAAGACAGAAACCCACTGTGATAGTTTTCCCTTTCTGTGCCTTCTAGCATATTCTATGTTGCACTACAAAGAACTTTTCCTTTCTTTAAAGAAGTAGCAACTCTCTTTGATTCAACAGCAGATTGTTAAATCTCCGGGTTTCTCTTTCTCCTCTATTTCTAACTTCCTCTGGCTATTTCACATCTTTTTGGACACTCCATCTGGGTACTAAAAGTGGTAGTAAGAAAGATGAAAATTAAAGAAAATAGTTAGAGGTAGAGATGACCCATAAATTCATCATAAATCATTTCCCATTAGAAATAACAACCCTCAAAAGGAGTGCCTTACACATGATAGAATTGTTCTAATAAAAAGTATTGCTAGTGTTTGTCCATGATTGAATGGCCTGAGAGTAATTTACATAAATGTCAACTGTGTGCTGACAGAGTCGAGCTGCCTGCTTAGATTGGAATTCCTAACACATTTTCAACGTTGTGCCAAACTGCTCTCGTGATAGGTTTAAGGAGCTTGGGACCACGTGACACTCATTTTTTTTTTCTTTGTCAATGCCCGTATTAAAACATACATCAAAGAAGGAAATACAAAAATTACTTAAGCTGTAAGCAGGAGAGTAAATTCCTTAGTTAAATCTTTAATTAAAGTAGACCATGGCGTGTAGTAGCTCGACTATGCCGCTTTCCTCAGACAGAAAAAAAGGGAAGCGTGAGCTTCCTGCTTCTCATATTTTCTATAAGCAGAAAAGAACTAACGAGGTCTTTGTCTAATTGCTCTAAGTCTATCAAATTTTCATGGCAGTGGGGGCATGGGATAGAGCTAGACATTATCGAGCAACCATCGATAACGTTTCAAGTCTTACATTCTTTTATAAGCACACCTCTAACTTATGAATTATGTTTCAGAAGTTGATAATACGTGTAAAACAGGTCGATAAAGCAGAAAGAATGTCTTAATAAAAATTTTAATAGGAACAGTGACCAAATCCAAACTACCCAAATTTTGCTGCTTTAGAAGAGTAAATGCATTTTCAAAAAGCCCCATTCGGTCTGGGTCCCAGAGATGTAACACACTTGTCAAAACTCTTCAAACTGTGCCCTTATGCCCTGTCCATTTAACTCTAACTAAAGTATACCTTAATTTAAAAAGAATTTTTAAAACATCCCTAACCCTAAGGCCCAAAGAGCTATAGTCGCATAATATAAGAGAAAAATCCAAGAAATAGAAATGCTCAGGCTGTTTGCCATTGATTGGCAGAGTCACTTTAAATCTTCTTTATGCCCTTACTTCAACCACTATTTGATCATTGGATCTGTTCCTAAGGGAATGTGTGGAGAAGCAATTGGACCAGCTCTTTCTGTGTTTTTCACACACCTTGTCCCTCAGCATTCACGATTTAAAGAATGCAAGGTAGGTTTCGAAGTGTACACTCATATCAAGGGGATTACATGAAAGTATTCACTTTTTTGTGGCTAAAAGGGCTTTTCTTTGTTCTGCTACCAGGGGAAAAGGTTTGCTTTGGGCAAGCTCCCCATGGCAAACCTCTTTGAGGAATGAATTCTGAAGTGCATTCAACCATGTCTTCATGACCTTCTAGTTAAAGCATTTAAAAGGGATAGTGGGACATTGTCCTTCATCACCCTTTCTGTCTTTGATGGGTGATTTTAGCCAATCTGCGATTTTGATATACTTCCTAGGACACTCGAAAAAATATCTTCGTAAAAGCAACTTTGTAAAAGATTCCACATTTACTAAGTAAACAACGACAGAAATCCTTCATAGACACTAAGTTCAAAATCAATTCAAACCCACAAATTTTCAGGAAAGGATTCTTAAAATGTGATACAATTTTTTGCTCATATTTACAAATTAAGTTTACACAGTGCTTTACTGGTAAATTTACAAATAGTTTATCAATAAGAGAATTTTTTTAAAAGATTTTATTTATTCATTTGACAGACAGAGAGACAGCCAGTGAGAGAGGAAACACAGGCAGGGGGAGTGGGAGAGGAAGAAGCAGGCTCCCAGCAGAGGAGCCTGATGTGGGGCTCGATCCCAGAATGCCAGGATCACGCCCTGAGCCGAAGGCAGACGCTTAATGACTGAGCCACCCAGGCCCCCCACAATAAGAGAATTTTTAAGTCATAAGATGAAAAAAAACTGTATCTGTAATAGTGTGGTCCAAGGCACTAGTAGAGAAAGTAAAAAGAAGGGGAAAAAAAAAGTCAGGCATGAGATCTCGCTTTGCTGCTTGTCAGGCTGCTCTCCCAGGGTCAGTTTGTCCGTCAGACTGACATATGAGAGGAAGAAGTAACTAGAGACATCACCTCATCCTTTCCCTGCATTTTACAAAAGGGGAAACTGAGACTCGATTTCTATTATTTGATTAAGGTCCTTCATGAGGATCAAATAATAAATCTTTTACGTGGTTACCTTTACATTTTCACACAACTTAAGGTGAAACTTCAGTTGAATATTACTGATGTCTAAAAAACACTGCTTCATCCAAACAAGAAAAAAATATCTTTAGACTCAATGCAATTAAATTAATCAAAAGCACAATCTGTATAACCAGATAGTCTTGGGTTCGAATCCTAGTTCCACAACTAACCAGCCATGTGACTTGAGTGAATTTCTGAGACTGTTGCATTTCCTATAAAATCATGAGAAACATCTATCTCAAAGCCTGCTTGGGGGGGGAGGATGTGAGTGAGATCCTATAAAATGAGGTGCCTAGTACAGGTAGGAGGACCCATGCATAATAGGTAGCCAATATTGTATTTTAAAATCCAGATGAGGAACTTGTATGTTTACTTTAAAATTATTTGGCTCCACTCCTGACACTTATGACTAGAGTGCTAAAACATAACTGAATCACTTAAAATGTAATTATCAGACCTATAAAAATTATTTCTTGAGCTCAGTGGTGGCAGGTATTGTGATGGTACAGAAAGAACTGCCATTCTGTTCCTGTCCTGAAAAAGAAATCAATTCACATGAAACCAGTAATGACCCATAAAAGTCTCAATGAGATGAAGTGCTCAGTTCTGTTAAACAGTCTTAAAAGAAAAGAGAGGGATCCCAGAGAGGCTCAGAACACCAGCATACCTCGTTTTACTGCACTTCCCTTTATTGCCCTTCCCAGATGCCACTTTTTTTGAAGGTGGGCGGCAACCCTGCATGGAGCAAGTCTATTGGCACCATTTTTTAACCATGTTTGCTGACTTTCTGTCTCCCTGTCACATTTTGGCCATTCTCACAATATTTCAAACTTTTTCATTATTATTACATTTACATTGCTGCAATCCCATGAAAAAATGTTAGCAGGTGAAGAGATGAGCAAAGAAAGTGGTTTCTTGAGAAGGAACCGACTCCTGGTGAAGAAGCTGTGAAGATTGTTGAAATGACAACGAAGGGTGTAGAATATTACATGAACTCAGTTGACAAAGTGGCAGCAGGTTTGAGAGGATAGACTCCAATTTTGAAAGAAGTTCTGTGGGTAAAACGCTATCAAAGAGCATTACATGCTATTAAGAAATCGTTCATGAAAGGAAGAGTCAATCGATGTGGCAAACTTTATTGTTACCTTATTGTTAAAAGTTGCCTCGGCTGCCCCTTCAGCAGCCAACACCCTGATCAGGCTGCAGCCATCAGCATCTCCACCTGCAAAAAGTTTACTATTCTCTAAAAGCTCCAGGGATGATTAGCATTTTTAGCAATAAGATTCTTTTTTAAAGATTTTATTTATTTATTTGACCGAGATAGAGACAGCCAGGGAGAGAGGGAACACAAGCAGGGGGAGTGGGAGAGGAAGAAGCAGGCCTCATAGCGGAGGAGCCTGATGTGGGGCTCGATCCCATAATGCCAGGATCATGCCCTGAGCCGAAGGCAGACGCTTAACCGCTGTGCCACCCAGGTGCCCCAGCAATAAGATATTTTTAAGTTAAGGTATATATACTGTTTTTTTTTATATAACACTATTGCACACTTCATAGACTACAGTATAGTATAAACAAAACTTATTATTTTGTTTCTCTACCCCAGAAAAACTGAGTTTATACTGGAAAACTAAAAAATTCATTGGGCTCACTTTATTGGGGTATTCACTTTATTGAGGCAGTGTGGAACCGAACCTGCAGAACTCTGAGGTGTGCCTGGGCATCCAGGACTGAGCGCACGAAATGGGAGTGCAGGTGGTGGTGAAGATGCGAGAATGAAAGGGGCCTCATCTGCAGGGGCTCCGTGCGTGATGTAGGAGGAGAAGTCTTGTGTAAGGAGGACAAATCCCAAGCAGAAAAATAGTCATACTCCAAATGCATCCATATGATTCCTTATTCACATAACACTTTATACTTTTACTTAGCTATGAAGCAATTGAATGCTGACCTTGTTTCTTCCCAGACAGGGAGGATAAGTACTACGCCCAAAATAGCCAGATTTGGAATTAGCATTCACACCCCTAGACCACATTTCTCATTCCTTTAGCCTTACGCTTTCATTATGTTCTTTAGACCATTTTTCACACTTAAAGTTCACCTTTTTAAATAGAAATTGACATTCTACTTCCACTTTCCCAGGAAGCATTGCATACAAGACAAAAATCTAAGATTCTTGTCCCATCTAGGCTATTAATTGGCTGTGAAGCCAAGAATGAGCCCCCTAGTCTCTAGATGAATTACTACATGGAGTGGTTCCTCCTGGGAATGAAATTTTACAGAGGGAACAAGGATTTAGTTGACTGGACTAATATCCAATTTGCATTACACAGCCTGAATCTGTATTTTATACAATCTTTGGGTAAAATCTCCAGTCCCCATTGTTTCTCTCTACCCCATAAAAACTGAGTTCAAGAATGGATGGGAAGAATTTATTTTATTGCTTTGCCTGATGAAGAAATACCACCTTGAATGTGAATGGCAGCTTTCTGATAATTTATATGGCCCCTATAGGTATCAGATCCCTTGACAGTATAAAAATCCCTGAGATGGCCTGACCAAACTCTTGAGGACATAGCAGGAAGAAAGGAGAATTTCAGCTGTTAGAAAAAATGAAGGAAGGATTTTAGTCCTCTCCTAGGGCAATGATAGGGCTTGAGAAGTAAGAATCGTGCTCTTCTGTGTTGGGAGCGACGCGGGCTTGAAATTTGCGGGCAAATCAAAAGCAGCAAAGAGCAGAGCCCCCAAGTCAACCAGGTCTTATATGCCACCGCGGGATGTTTAATGGAAAGCAAAGCCACACTCCGCGTTAAGAGTCCAGGTTAACTTGTTAAATACAGAACTCCGGTCTGGAGCCCCAGCGCTCCGGGAGCGTGAAAACCGGTCGGCGGTTTGAAGAGCTCAGAAGTACGACAACCAACAGGCTCCGGGAACGCGTCCCTGGCGGAGACCGCCCTCCCCAGCGGGCAGATCCTGCTGATGCTGTCCAGGCATCGCCCAAGGGGAAAGGTTGCGGAGCGGTCTGAAGGCGCGGGAGGAGTCTGGGGGTGATGGAGGGGGAAGGGACAAATGAATAAAAGTACTTGTCTAGGGACAGCAAAGACTCCGACCGAACAAGCTGTGGAGGCTACTTGGTCTGGCATTCCCTCCGCGTTTCGTCAGAGCCAGGCCCGCCCGCGGCTGAATTCAGGGAGGCGTGCTCGCCCCCGGAGCCGGCTGCAGGCGAGCTGCGAGCAGAGCTGCCCGAGAAAGAGGTCCCCGCTCGTCGCTTTGCTCCTAGTGCTCCCCGTTTGCAAGGTAAATACTCTGGCTCGGTGTGGAATTAAAATCAGTGATTGAACCTTGTCTGGGGCTTCAGCTTGGGTTAATAGTTTGAGGATGTATTTTTTTAATCTAATTTTTTAAAAAAGATGTATAGAATACAATGAATTCATTGTTGGCGTAAAGGCGGTTGGAGTAAAGGAGAGCAGCATGAGAGTCAGAAGCCGTTTAGAGGGGACAGACGCTTCCGAGTTAATGCCGATACCTCCTCTCCCCGCCCCCTCCCCCGCCCCCAAGACGGCCGAGTTGGGAAGTGTCGGAGTCAGCCGAAGCGCTCCGGTGGGCTCCCGGGCTAGCAGAGCGCAGGCAGCCGGGAAGTAGCGGCTTTCAGTGGCCCGGAGGAGTCTTGGCGTTCAGACACCGAGTATCCGCGTTCCCTGCGGAGCAAAATGCGGAGACTGGCATATGCCCTTGGCCTCTAGGTGCTTTGACTTCCCAGTTCCCACGCGTCTTTAGCCAGAACGTACGTGCTTCCAGGAGCACACCAAGGAACTCAGAGCTCTGCCTTGGACACCCATCCTTCTCGCCCTGGCACACCCCTTCCAGAATGCCCCGCCCCACTGCGAGTCATCCCTCGGGGGAATGCCAGGGAGAAAAAAAACACGGGGAAAGCTGGATCGGGAAGGACAGTGCACGGGCGCAGGAGGGTCACGCGCACCAGTTAAGCACCGGCGCGCAAACTTGAGTTACATTTGCGAGCGGCGAGTAGCCGCGCGGCTGCGCTCTGCGGGAGCGGTTTGCAGGGGCGTCTGGGGTAGCTGACCCAAGCGTCCTGTCTTTCTTCCCTTGCTGGTCTCCAGACTCAAAGCTGCAGAGCAGCCACCCGACGCGCACTGGAGCAGGCAGCAGCATGCAGCCTGTGCAAAGCTGGAGCGCGCGCGCCCTGGTGGCGTTGATCCTGGCCTGCGGCGTGGCGGGGGTCCTGGGAGAAGAGAGGGGATTCTCGCCGGCTGGGGCCACTCTGCCACTTCTGGGGCCCGGGGAGATAACGACGCCCCCCACCGAGGTTTCCTGGCCAGGGGGTTCCAACGCCAGCGCGCCATGGTCTTCTACGTCTTCCCAGATGCCTAAAGCAGGGAGAGCGGCTGGAGCCCCGCCACGGCCACCCAAGTTCTCCGCTCCCCCCTGCGAGAAACCCATCCAGATCAAGGAGACTTTCAAGTATATCAACACGGTGGTGTCCTGTCTAGTGTTCGTGCTGGGCATCATTGGAAACTCCACACTGCTGAGAATCATTTACAAGAACAAGTGCATGCGAAACGGCCCTAATATCTTGATAGCCAGCCTGGCTCTGGGAGACCTGCTGCACATCGTCATTGACATCCCCATCACTGCCTACAAGGTAAAGGGTTAATATTGACGGGAGGGTGCCTAGTTAGGCGAGGGAGATAGGAGAGCCTTTGGGGGACGCCTCCTAAAGTCAGTTATTATTGGAAATAAATTCCCTCCTGGTCTTCAGTAACATTAGGCTAAGCCTAGAACCAGTGTAGTCCCCAGACCAGTAGGATCAGCATCGCTTGGGAATTTGCTAGAAATGACATTTTATGGCCCTACCTCCGACCTACTGATTCAGAAACTCTGGGATGGAGAGCAGTAGTTTGTATTTTAACAACCCCTTGGTGTGATGATGATGGACTGTAGAGCTTGAGAACCACTGGTCCTGAAGTATCTAGTCCCTAAGCCCAGCTCACTGGGTCCATTCTCTCTGCAAAGGTGTGGTCCATGGATTGGCAGGACTGGTATCATCAGGGATCCTGTTAGAACTGCAAGTGCAGCCCAGACTTAAAAAAGCAGAATCTACTTCTTCAGATACCTAGGTGATTCATACGCACACCCACCTTGTGGGGAGGGTCCTGAGAGTAGAGGGGCTGGAATGGGTTTCTAGGAAACAGAGGGGCTAGAAGAAAGAGACCCAGACTAGTGAGTACACCAACACAGTTCACCTGAGTGAATGACTATAGTCTACTGACTCTTTATCGCATGTCTACAGGGCCAAGCACTGAAATGGATAGATTACTTCCCTTTACTACTTTTGACAACCCACGAGCAGATATTTCTCCATTTTACAGATGATTGATAAGATGTTCAAGGTCTCACAGTTGGTAAGAGATGGAGGTAGGAATCAGGTCCAAATCCATCAGGTCTAGAGTGCAAGTTGTACCCCTATCGATTACCTTGTGAACAAACCAAAGGGGTCTCTAAGGATTCCAGTAGCTAACATTACTGTGATTACCACGGGCATCGGAGGAAACAGGCAGGGGGAGCTAGGGCAGGACATAAAGCCCCACACTATTTGACTCCAGGTTGCTTTGGAACTCTAGACATAGCCCAACATCACTGGGCCTCAGTTTCCTCAACTCTACAATGAGGCTGTTAGTGCCCACTTAACTGCGGTTTTGTGGTGCTAAGAAAAATAGCCTACGAGAAAGAGCCAGAAGAGTGTAAAGGCCCAGGCAAGTATGTAAAACTCTGCTTGTCTATCGTGATCAGCAATAGAACGCCACACTGAAGAACAGAACCAAAGTGTAAAAGAAAGGGAATGTGCTTTGGGAATTTGCCTGAAGGTAGGCCAGGGCTCAGTACAAGGGGGAAACAATGGCATGGAGGGCTAGAAAAGCATCGTAGGATGTGTTTTGATCTTGGTGGAGAAGGGGTCACCATACGGCATGCCTTTAAGTCCTAATCCAAATAGCCATTCTTTAAGGGAATTTTAGCCATTTCTCAACTAAAAATAGGGTTCGGGTTAAGATCCAGGCTCTAGAAGGAAACACTCCCACAGATGGTGGATAAATAGAAGAAATCCTAAAGTCCTGCATGGCAACTGGTTCTTCTGGAGTCTGAGTGTTTCCTGGGAGAGGCACAGTCTGAAATGGGTCCCTTAAACGCAGTGACAGTCCTATTAGAGCCAGAAGTGATGCATTTACTTCTTTAGGGAATCCCACAGACCTAGTGTCACCATTCCAATTTGGCAAGGAATTCCAATTCAATTCATCAAAACTAACTTGAGAAACTGTAGAGTACAAGGTGTTGAGAAATTTTTAAATAAGTGCACCAAGAGCCTTCTGAAAAGGGAGATTACAATCTCGGTTTGCTAGGCTTGCAGAGAATTTTGTGAAAGGTCTCTTTCGGGAGGTCTCAGAAAACCCCACATGTAGCTCAGTCAGAGACCTTCCTAAGTCAGCCAGCAGCTGGAGGGCTATGTGCAAGTTGGGTAGAGGACATTTTCTTTTAGATGGGTTGCGTCTGGGCCAGACGAAATCAGCTCTTCCCGGACCATCTTACGTTCTCTGTCTGGTCAAACAATTGCACTCGATCAACCAGAGGATATCTGACTTTCAAGGAGGCACATGGCTTTTACTTTCATTTCAATTTTCTTTATGATTTCCCTAGGAAATTACATCATTTTGCCTGAAGCTATTCAGTCTGTTAAAGCTGTGTTTTACTTCTGAAGTAAACAGACTAATAAGTCATTACAAATGTGGCCATGTAGTCATTCTATGTTAGTCATAAACAAATCCATCGCAAAGAATAAGGTCCCGTTGCCAGGTTTGCCAACATGGAATCCTACTTGGGAGACTTTGGTTAATTTTTTAGTGTGCATAAACATATGTCACTCGAAGCATAATATAATAATGATGGATGCCGTCTATTATGCACGGATTCTTGGTTTATTTCACTAAATCTCTGCAAGAAACCCAATGGAGGAGATATTGTTGTCGTCCTTGTTTTATGGGAAAACTGCGGTGTTGGAGAGGTGAAGTAACTTGCCCAATGTCACACCATGGACAGTGATGAAACTAGGGCTTGAACGCATCCACCTGGCCCTCGAACCCGTGGTCCTCCCTGTGCCTCTGCCCTGAGTGAGCTCAGACCCAGCACAACCTTCTCCCACATGGAGAATTGTTAGAACCTCATTTGAGTCCACTGGTGGAATTATATGATACGCTAACACACAATAGGATACTTGGCAAATGTTTTCAGTTCTAATTTGAGTCATTTGAAGATTTCTTTTATTTATTTATTTGAGAAAGAGAACGAGTAGGGAGAGGGGCAGTGGGAGAGGGGCAGAGAGGCAGAAAGAAACAGACACCCCACTGGGCAGGGAACCCAATGTGGGGCTCAATCCCAGGACCCCGGATCATGACCTGAGCCGAAGGCAAGCTCTTAACAGACTGAGCCACCCAGGTGCCCCCATTGAAGGTTCCTATCTCCTGAAATCCTCTTCAGATGTTCTGCAGTATATAATATGGATAATATCATTGTTTGTTATTTTAGAAGCTTTATTCACCAAAATACCCAATTCAGACTAGTTAAAAGCCATTTATTCCCTTAAATAACTGTGATAACAGCTAAGTTTTTAAAAATGCATTAGAATTTCAGCATGGTTAGGTATGATACTTAACACAAAGCAACAAGTGAATCATGAGTGCCTTTTCCATTTATCCTAAAGCAAGAGACTTGAATCTCTAAACCAGTGATTTCTAATTTTGTTTTTGTGGAGTATTACAATTCTCTTTTAGAATCCAGTTCATTGTATATATTATATAAAATTTGTGTATATTATAATTGATATGTCATATTAATTTTAGATATCATCATATAAAACACAAACAAATTTTCATTCCTATTCATACACACACACACATATACACACATACAACATTCACAAAATTTTGGAGGGTTCATAGAACCTACCCAACCCATCTGTTGGCACACCCAAGGGACCAGAAACGTCAGTGTGAATCTATTACATTAACCTGGAGTTCAGTAAATCTAGAGTTCAAAAAACTTGGCAAACCCCAAAATGTCGTAGTCGTTGCTACTGCTGCGTTTTGAGTGAAGTGACCTTGTCAGGTCATCAGACATTTCCTGCTTGTGACACTACTGTTCTGAACAAACTTACCTTTCTCACTTCCAGTCCTAGACTACGTCTAGTACTTAACAAGTTGGTGTGTAATTGACTAGTTTCATAGTTAGAAGTCAAAGTTAATTGAACACCATCACATTTAACTTTTGAAATTTAATTTTCTGGTCAGTAAATGGAAATTTATGCACATAGAGCAATATAAGAAGTAAAAGTATCATTGGATAGGGGAGTCTGATTTCTTCCAAGGTAATACACTCTTCCCATCCCCAGTTAAGTAACGGAGATATTTTACTGAAATTTTAGTAATATTTAGAGATTTTCCAGCAGCAGAAGTTCTTTGAACCCAAAACGGAACCTGGATACCCTGAGATTCATTTACTTAATGCAGAAAAAATTTTAAGGAGCACCAAATAAACACATTTAAAGTATTAGCTTTTTAAAAGTATTAATAAAGAGACTATTCGCTCTAAATGACCTAAAATCAGCTAACAAAACTAATAGCCCAGCACCCACTTAGCGTAGTGCCCGCAACAGTCAATACCAGACAGTTGCTTGTTGACAAAAGATGTTATACACAAAATGTAAGGACAGTGGACTTTTCTAATCATATTTTTTATAACTGTTTAGATGAAAAAAGGATGACGTTTGCTCCTCTTCTTATATGAGGACATTAGTTATAATTAAATAATAGGTCAATAACATAATTCAAGCAACCCAGAAACTCGAGATTTCATATTCGCAATTCATTTCTCCGCACGTGGATTCCTGTGACAAAATGATTGGCAAACTCTTGGCCTTGGGCAATGAAAGTTCCCTGGGTTAACTCTATGGTACTTCTTATATTTGCCTTTGATCTGCCACTTGGTCACTCCATAAATCCAAGCCTCTTAAAATATCAAGGCAATGTTTCTTTCAATATGGGAAGGCTTATCTATCAAAGGCTTTACATCTTTTCTTTGCTCCTTTAAATGAGCCAGTCAAGATTGAAGATATTTCCATGTCTATACAAGAGGATGACAGAGCCAAGACCCTGTTGTTTCAAGGCCGGGGAGCCATGTTCTTCATTTCGCAAAGAAAAACCATATAAGGTTATCTCTGTGTGGCTAATATGCTATAGTTGATTATTTATAGAGAAACATGCCAAATGCTAATAAATGATTAAGTGCTTTAAAGGGTGTTGACAGAAAAAGCCTGAGTTGAAATAAGACTCAAGATGTAATTTATGATGTGAAACATTCTCTTTCAAGACCTCGTGGAGTTAAGACGAGGTTGGTTATGGTTGGGAAACAGCCGAGTGCGGTGTACTGGGCATACCTTAGCCAACAACTTCTCTCATTTTAGACTTCTGTTCTTCCCAGTGCTTTTATTTTAGAGATTATTTCTCCTTTCCTGTAGACCCTCTGGTGAAAATGTAAATGAACAAGAAAACAGGCATAGTCTGGTGGTAGAGGAGAGAGAAAGAGGCTCATGCTTGAGTCAGAAATGTACTAGCAAAGTGGACCGATGCATTTCTGGGCCGTTCTCTGACCCCAAGACTCACAGCCATACCCGTGCAGCTTGATTTGTGTCCTTTCTCTGCTTCTTTTCTCTTTAGCTCCATTGTAGGTTCCAGAAAGGAGGAAAACTATTTTCTGGATGTTTACATTGTACCTATCTTCTTTCCCCTGCCCTTAGTGTTTTCAAATTATTTTAAAGGGCTTTTAGATTCCAAAGTAATCAAATGTCTTCGCATCGTAGCTTACCAGTGTCCCCTAAGATAGTGTCTGGATAGAATTCGGTTTGAGACATGAAATGATTATTATTAATAAAGTTTGTGGACTTCACAAAGTTTGCGAGCCTCTTTCTGAGCCATGAGACCGTGGAGTTGTAATTCTTGCTTCCTTCGGGTGTCATACTGAACTTAGAAGATACAGTTAAGATAAGTGAATCTACTAATATGCTAGGTTTGGAAAGAGTATTTCTTAATGCTGTTTGTTGAATTCTTCAGAATATGTAATGTGTCGGTGAGTTTTTAAGCACAAACTATGAATATGGTTTTTTTTTGGTTTTTTTNTAATGCTGTTTGTTGAATTCTTCAGAATATGTAATGTGTCGGTGAGTTTTTAAGCACAAACTATGAATATGGGTTTTTTTTGGTTTTTTTTTGTTTTTTTTTTTTTTAAGATTTTATTTATTTATTTGACAGAGAGAGACAGCCAGCGAGAGAGGGAACACAAGCAGGGGGAGTGGGAGAGGAAGAAGCAGGCTCATAGTGGAGGAGCCTGATGTGGGGCTCAATCCCATAATGCCGGGATCACGCCCTGAGCTGAAGGCAGACGCTTAACCGCTGTGCCACCCAGGCGCCCCATGAATATGTTTTTAAGTTCAGATAATAGGAGAGTAGCAAACTACATGTTGACCTGTCATAGACTTGGAAGCAGATTTCATTGTAACACTAGTGGGAAAATATATTTAAAGTGAACTTAAATTTCTCCTAAGACATTTATTTTTGATCTTCTTTTCTCTCTTTGCTTCTGGAGATTTTGTTTCAAGAAATTTAATTCATCTTCATGGAGTCATCATTCTATTTCAGCAAGTCAGAGGAATGTTTCCAGAACAGGGAAAACCCTCTGTTTTGGCGTGTGCATGCAACAGATTCCCAGAGACAGAGTCACCGTCTCACACAACCACAGGGGGCACTGTTCACATTGTGGGCTGTTTAAGTATCCCCCCTGGGGGATAAACTGGCATTATTTCTGACCCACATACTTCTAATCCACACGACCTAATCTTTAAGTGATTAAGTGCTTTTTAATGGACGCAGGATGGAACTTGTCATTGATATTTATCCCCAAGGGCACGGGTACACTGTATGTCAAAAAAATATTTTCTATGTACTTGACCAGCAGCTTACTTCAAATTCTGTCCCTATATGTGATTTTAAAAAGAAATGGAAATCCTTGAATGAGGGTGCTCTGTCTTTGAAAAGCCAGTTCAAATGCAGAAAAACTTATCTGCTCCAGGAAACAGAGATAACACAGAAGAATACACCCTTTCCCAAAGTTGTGAAACACAACTGCTCCATTCTTCACCTCTTTTGACTCCTACTGTAAAAACATTTCTATAATACCAGCCATTTGAAGGAAATGTTCACAGGTCATCACAGCAATCTGGCCAAGTAACCCTGGCTGTTGTCACTAGGCTGCTCGCCCAGCCTCTGGAACCACCATCTCCTACTGCATCTCCAGATTTACAGTGAACTCTCCTTGTAGGATCCCATGAGTTAGTGAGAAACAGTAGGTTCTGTTTTATGGCAGTCATGTCCCTGGCAGCTTTGAGTAGGAGAGGATGGAGAGGAATTTTTGCTTTTCACCTTTTCTAGCTTGCTTGGAAGGCAAAACCCCAAAAAGAGAAGAGCCAGCCATCACCCTCAATCCCTCAGGATTCGTGTGTCAGGAAGACCTCATCTGGGGGGAGGAAGGAAGGGCATGGACCAAACTATACAAATAAATAAATAAATGAATAAATAAATAAATAGCCATCTCCGTTCTCTAAAGAATTTGTTTCAAATATGAGAACGGAAAGTTCATGACAAAAATTTTATCACAAGATTTCTGCCTTAAGATCTCATTTATTCACTGTTAATCAACAAGCTTTTAATGAGTGACCACTGTGTGCCAGGCACTATGCTGGACATTATAAATGTTACAGAATATTCTGAAACAAATAAACAGTTAAAGCTCAGTATATACTCTTAAGTAAAAAAAATAGGAAAAGAAAATAGTATATATATGGTTAACGAGGCGATTGAACACTTATTAGTGCGAGACAGTTAACTTTCAGATTTCCTGACTTTATGAGGCTTGATTCCTTTGGACATTAACAGTGGTATGTGTTAACAGGGCTTTTTTTTCCCATTTAATTTCTCAAGAATGTAATTTTTAATTAAAAAGAGAAATGAAAAATGTAAATCTCCCAGTTGGAGAGATTTTGTAAGACTCGCTTAACAATACTTATAAAGAAAGGATATTTATTTCCTGTTCACTCTATTTATCCTTTTAGAAATTAAGGGGAAAAAACCCTCCATAATATAAAAATAACTTTTAAATCTAATGTAAAAATAAGATCTTTGGATGCTTTGGCCTTTTTTCTTTCTCAAACAGCTAAAAATTATGAAGCCAGGGTCATCTTCGAGTAGAAACCTTATAATCAGTATGATCACGTCTTTTTTTTAGATATAGTGTTGATTTATTTATTTGTTTTTATTCATACAAAAGAAATGTTCTAGGCAAGCAGTATAAGCCGTAGGGGAAAGGGATCAGCCCAAGCATGGGCTCTCATTTGTCAAATGGACACCACATTGCTGTAGGACCTAACACTAACAAAGGCTCTTCGTTGGATGAGACATCACCATGTGAAAACCAGTAACAGTTAATGGGAGTATTTTCTAACTGGCTCATATTTGATAAATGGTAGGTAATATGTATACAAACTTTATTTTAAGCAAGACCTGAAAATTTAATTCATATGATGAGCACCTAGAAATAATACAGAACTCTAACATTGGCTTTGCAATTAGAGAGACTTGTTTGATTTCTTGTTTGATATTTCCTAGGTATTCAGTTCTTGCCCTTAGGTTATCTAATTGAATGGGGTAAAGCCTCAAGAAAAAACTAAACCTTAAGGAATAAGAGTGAGTTATTGCTGGGGTTAAAGTTAGAATTGCTTCCTCTTGCAATAAAAAGAATCAATTTCCCCTAAAAGAGGAAAGTTACATCGCTGGACTTCAAATTAGGTGTTGGATGTCGTGATTTTTGTCAACAGATAGTGAAATAATTTCCAGTTATCATAAAAATCTCTACGAACATTCTTTCATCAAAATGTAAGGATGGCATCTTGGTTGAGAGTGATTTTTGTTTTTAATCTTAAGTAGCTTTTCCCTCAACTCCGCTCAGGGTTTTGCTTACCTTTAAACAAGGGGTTGATGTCTTTGCATTTTAAATAGCTCCCAGCACTAAATTGCCCAAGACTTACTGGAAGCCATTGAGACCAAGAAGAGCATCAGTAGTGGGCCTGGTTTCTGTGACCGGGTGTCGGGCTTCTCAGCGTCTCCACAGCGCCTTCCGATTGGAGAGAGGCAGGGTTGCCAAAGTCACCCTTCTCATTACCAAATAATAGAAGTGACGGCTGGCACTTTGTTTCTCATCTTTTGTGGCCTCTCAGTACCAGCAGCATTCAGGCCTGAATTCAAAGTCTGACAAGCTAAAAGCTGATGACGGTTAATACTCCCTAGTTGGCAGTTCCTTTCCCTTTGGAAGGGTAGATTAGAAAATCCTAATCCCTCAGTTATGATTGGGTTTGTGACTATCTGTGTGTTGAACTTGAAGAGAACAGTTACAATTTTCAGTTTGTGTTTCCCTGTGTCCTGTGATAACTTGGGTCAGAGGTTGGGCTGCAGGCCTCCCAGTGGTATGAAGAGCAATCATCCAGTTTCTAGGCTGAGCCAAAAACAATAGTAACCTCAAAACAGGGCCTGGAGTCAGCGTAGAGCTCATTTCCATTGGCCAGATTTCTTTCCCTTCAGTGGCCTGGACACTCATTCATCTGATTCATCGGACGGTTGTACCTACGTGAGACTGGTATTTGCTTATTTGGGTATAGTTTGAGACAATAAGATATTTGAAAATTTCCTAAGTTTTGGACATTGTATGAATAAAATAGCTAGGTGAGGGCGCCTGGGTGGCTCAGTCGGTTAAGCGCCTGCCTTCGGCACAGGTCACAATCCGAGGGTCCTGGGATTGAGTCCGAGCCCCACACTGGGCTCCCTACACAGTGGGAAGACTGCTTCTCCCTCTCCCTTTGCTGCTCTACCTGTTTGTGCTCTCTCTCTCTTTAAAACATTTTTTAATTAAAAAAATTAAAATATTCTAAAAAAATAAATAAAAGTAAATAAATAAAACAGCCAGGTGATTAGGAGATAGGATTTTTCTGCATCTAGATATTTTACCATTGTTTGGCACATAGCTGTGGGTTTACAACTACTAATATTGACTTAAGTCTAAACCATCTTTTTCTATGGTCAGTTTCTCTAAAACACTATATAGACTCTAGAATCAGACCATGTGGGCTCAAATGTGGGTCTGTTACTTAAGTAAGTGATAAACCAAGTTACAAGGACAAGTAACCATATGAGTAATAAACCAAGTAAACCAAAGCCAAATATATTACTCGTCTAATGAGGAACAGCAAATAACCTCAAAACTTAGTGGCTTGAAACAATAAACGTTTATTATCTCGCGGTTTGTCTGTGGGTCTAGAATTCAGGAACCAGAGTGGGTGGTTCTGGCTCAGAGTCTCTCTCGTGAGGGTGCCGTCAAGACATTTCCCGAGGGCTGCAGTTTTCTGAAGATTTGCCTACAGCTGGAAGATTCTCTCATCCATACACTGGGCACATTGGTGCGAGTCATTTTCAGGAGGCCGCAGTTCCTCACCGTGGAGGCCTGTCCGTGGAGGCCTGCTCCTGACGCGGCAGCTGGTCTCCCCGAGAATGAGCGGTCCGCCAGACAGCAAGGAGGAAGCCACGGGCCTTTTGTTGAACTAACTAGTCTCAGACGCTCCACTTCATCCCTTTCACCACATTCTGTACGCTAAAAGCGAACGATTAAAGCCAACCCACATCTCCAAGAGAAGGGAGATGAGCCTTCACCTTCTGAAGGGAGGAGTAGCAAAGAATTTGTGGACATATAGAAAACCAAAATAGCATGTTAATAAACTTCTAAGTGCCTCGGTTTTCTTATCTATAAAATGCACATCAGTAGTACTATCTCATAGGATTTCTTTGGAGAGTTCAGCGATACGGTATGCGTAAAGTGCTTAGAATAATGCCTAACCCATTATAAGTGCCATATAAGTGTCAGTTTTGTTTTCATTTTTTTTCCCAATCCATCTAAGGACAATCAGAATTAATAAAAAGAATATTGTCTGGATAATTTATAACAAGCTGGTCTGGTAGAGTCCTTGGAACTGGTTGGAACCTTTTTATTCTTATGTTTTCAAAGGCAATTGGCGGTTCTTTTAAAGTATCTGGGGTTCATAGTTGGTTCAGACCTGAGGTATCCTGAGTCTTCCCCCATTTCAGTAAATGGCTCCACCATTCATATGACAAACATCTTAAAGTTTCCTGACTCCATATGTCTTATATCCAACCCATAACAAGTCCTGCTGGCTCTACCTTCAAAAAATATTTAGTCTATAACCCATTCTGTTCATCCCCAGGTCTCCACAGGCTCCAGCTGACTGC
This sequence comes from Ailuropoda melanoleuca, assembly GCF_002007445.2. Lineage (NCBI taxonomy): Eukaryota > Metazoa > Chordata > Mammalia > Carnivora > Ursidae > Ailuropoda > Ailuropoda melanoleuca. The sequence continues at coordinate 111,879,403 of NC_048224.1, read as the reverse complement.
AATCTCTCCTCATAGCTTCCTTTCTTGACCCCACATTCTATTCCACTTTGAGCAGCCACAGTGATCTTTTTAAAAACTTAAATAAGACCTTGCCATTTCCCTGTTGAAAAACTTGCACTATATTCCCTTAAAAAATTATTCCAGTTCCTCCCTCTACAACTTCATCTCCTAGACACTATAGCCTTGATAGCCTTCTTCCTGTCCTTTCAGCTCACTAGGCTTATTTACTTATTTACCCCAGGATCTTTGCACCTGCTCTTTCCTCTGTCCAGAACACTCTTTGCATGGCTTACTTTCTTATTTTAGTCCCATCCCGTACTCACACGTTGCCTCTTCAGAAAGACCTTGCTGAGAAGCCTATCAAGAAATTACTCCAAATCTCACCTTAATCTCTTCATGTGATGACAATACCAGTGTGATACGATATTAAATATTTGTGTTGTGTGTGGTGTGTGTGTGTGTGTGTGTTTACTACCTCCCTCACTAGATTATAAGCTTTATTAGAGAAGGAAGTTTTCCTAGTTCATTGATATGCACCCTGTTCTCAGAATGGTGTCTGGCATATATTGAATGCTCAATAAATGCTTACTGAATGAATGAATAAATGAATGAGCAGAATTCTGAGTCAATTGATTGATCCAGAAGTCACAAATAGAGACTAGTTGGACCCACAGATATATTTTTGTTAATACAATGTTATGTGACACTGTTTTTTAAAAATATGAGTTAATTAACAACTTTTATAATTATGAGGTTTTATATAAAAATTACAACTTTTTGACTAAAATCAAGAGATTTTTTTTTTTAATTTGGGATTTCTGGGCAAAAATCATGTCATGGTTTTTAGCAGCTTCTTCTTTTAGATGGGATTTTCCCCACATCCCACCACTCTCTATTACTGACTGACACCAATGACTTTCCTACCCCTGGCTCCCTCTACCGCTCTGCCTGAACCTGTAGATTTCCAGGACTCTAGATTAAGCATATCTGTGGTAAGTTTGTCAATATCTGTCCTACATGTCAGTGTAACTTTCCGTGTCTAACTTAGAAATGAAATTGGGCTCATATTGGAGCTCCAAGGCCTATCCATCCTGGACACATTTCAGCCTTTGGTGCCATTATAAAGCAATCGCCTAGCTTGACAAACTCCACAAAGAACCCTCACTAGTGAGAGGATGGAAAGGCTCGATTGTGTTTCAAAATAGTTTCACTTTGGGAAGATTATTCTTTCAAACATTTTTTAAAAACATCAATTTGAAATACTTTATTTTAAAAACATCACGAACCCTCAATCCAGATGTTTACCTAAAGTGATTCATTAACCAGTGTGGGGCACACCCAGTTCTCCTAGGAAAGAAAATAACTGAGTTTAACAATAGAGGGTTGCATAGTCTGAAGTCAGATGAAGAGAAATATATGTATAAGAGCAAGAACTCTGTCTTTTTGCTCATTGTAGAGCCGGTGCCTTTATATTTTGGGGGTTCAAATGTTAAGCACCCACTACGTGGCAGGAACTGTATTAGGCAGTTGCACAGGCCTTATTCTGTCTTATACTCTAGGGATTCCAGAGACCAAAAATGAAACAAAACAAACAAGTAAATGTTATAATACCTGCAATAATTGTTGGTAAGTGCTGTAGATAAAAAGGAAAGTGGAGTGGGGTAAGAGAGACGGGAGCCTGGCCGGTTACCGTGCTAATAATGTGGTTACAGTAGGTCATGTTGAAATGATTAGCCTTGAGCAAAACCTGAAAGAGGCAGGGGAGTTCACAGAGTGGGATCTGTGGGGAAAGAGCCTTCCAGAATACGGAGACACCTAGAGTGAAGCCCTGAGACAGGAGTATGTCTGGGACATTCAAGGAGCGGTGAGTAACTATTCCTGCTGAGTTGCTGGGCAGTCAGGTTGACTACAGTCAAGAATCAGTATACAAATGCACACTGTTCTCCATAGCAGTGGTCTAGTCTCCCCAGCTGAGGAATGTTTAGCATCTGTTTTTAACATTTATTGTCTATATTTTGGTCTGGCCATGACTTGAGTGTGTGAGACTCCGTGACAGTATAAGAGATGTTTGAAGGGCAGCAGGCTCCGTTTTCTAAGAAGAACTTACAAGACTGACCCCAGTGGCCTCATGGTAGAGATCCTGATCCTAAACTACAGTCTATGCATAAGAAATTCTCACGAACTGGCTGCATTTTCTTTATTCCCAACCACTCTCCTGATCCATATATCGAACACTGGTGCTTTTCAAAGGAGTAGTCCATGAGGAAAAGAATAAGAGCTGGAATTACTTATCTTACTCCATATGTTAATTACGGTCCACGAAGTATGTGGTTCAGAGGGCACCGTGTGAGTATCTCCCTAACAGACCTGCATGTCTTCTCAATGCAGCTGCTTGCTGAGGACTGGCCCTTTGGAGTTGTGGTGTGTAAGCTGGTGCCTTTCATACAGAAGGCCTCCGTGGGCATCACTGTGTTGAGTCTATGTGCTCTAAGTATTGACAGGTAAGAGCGTATATTTAAGCCAGGTATATCCTGAACACTTTCTGAATGATTGCTGTGTTACTTCGAAAATAAATTATGTAATTCAAGAAAACAGGTTCCGCCAGCTTGACAGATAATTCAATTTTGTTCTTCAGATATCGAGCCGTTGCCTCTTGGAGTCGAATTAAAGGAATCGGGGTTCCAAAATGGACAGCAGTAGAAATTGTTTTAATTTGGGTGGTCTCCGTGGTTCTGGCTGTCCCCGAAGCCGTGGGTTTTGATATGATAACCTTTGACTACAAAGGACGTTACCTCCGAACCTGCTTGCTTCGCCCAACGCAGAAAACAGCCTTCATGCAGGTGAATTTTACCTTTGTCTTTCCTATCTGTTCTTGCCTTATAAATATTTAGCCCCGATCCTCCCTTCTTGGGAAGCTATTGATTTATGACTGTCCTTGGCATAAATTGAGAGTGTAAGCCCCAGGACTGTGGGGCGGAGGGTGACTAATGACCCGGGCTGCAGGAAGCTAGGCCACTACTTGCGCAAGAATTCCCCTGGTGCCCAGGGATACAGATAAACCAAGTTCACATGAGAGAATCGATCTGAATTTATAGCTTCTCTACTCAACTGGCCCGGAAGGCCTGACAACTACTGCCTATTCTGCATAAAACACCACAGCGGCCGTCGGAACGAGTGGATGGTTCAGTGAATGATCAAGTAGAAGATGCCCGGATGTGGCTGGATTCTGATCGGCAAGCCTGTCCTCTCTCTAAAGGGAGAGCTGCCATTGCAAAGAATTTTTCATCTTGGCCATTTATTCAAGAATGTTTAGTCAAGAAATAGGGGGGAAATGGCAATGCTGGTATTTGTAGACAGATCTTAATTTAAGTGTAAAAGACTCCTCCCACCAGAATGGGTCAAGAGGAGTTAATGAATGCACTTGGTCCAGGCGTCACCAAGTAGTATTCTCTATTTTATATATGAGACGACTACATACAACTTTAGGGATTGCACACATCATGGTAATGAAAAGAATAAAGAGGGACATTAATGTGAAATTGTGAATGAAATTGCTGACTTCTTGTTCCTTATTAGTTGAAAGGAAAAGGTACTTGCATAGATTACATAAATTCTGCTCCAACCCAAATGTATCTAGAGCAACAGTTTAAAAACAAAGAAAAAAGAGCGGAAATAGAATAAGAGAAAAGGCATTAGTCATAAGCAGCTTTGATTTTCCAATCGGTAAGTTAGATTTATACATTTCTTAGCAAAATGATTTGTATAGACCTTTCCACATCTATCTGTTTTCCAGAAAACAGATTTGTTAAAAAGTGAAAGCTTCCCTTAAACACTAGGATGTCTTTACATATTCAGATGTGGTATTTCACATGAAGAATACCTTAAGGGTAATCTGCTTATGCGAAGGCAAAAATATTTGGAAATACACATATTTTTAATTTTGCCCAAATGCTTAAAATTTTGTGCATAATTACAACACATTGTCTTAGAGAATTAAAATGCTCTTTAGGGAAACTTTCTTTCATTTAGTATAAGTATTTAATTATTTGTTCAGTAGATGTGGCCTGAAAGATTCTATGTAGCGTTTATGAAATGGATCTACTTTAGAAGATAATTATTCCTTATTGAGTATGTTGGTTGTTTTTTTTTTAATTTAGCATTTGGCCTATAAGAGGTTTTTTTACAGAGGAATGTTAATCATACAATTCTCTTTTCTCCATAGTTTTACAAGACAGCTAAAGATTGGTGGCTATTCAGTTTCTATTTCTGCTTGCCGTTGGCCATCACTGCCTTTTTTTATACCCTGATGACCTGTGAAATGTTGAGAAAGAAGAGTGGCATGCAGATTGCTCTAAACGACCACTTAAAGCAGGTAACAGAACAGAAATATGTGCTGAGTCACAATTACAATGATAATTATGCGTAAGAAAATCATTATGATGATAAATTTAAATTGTTATATACTACAGCATATTTCCTTTTTCTTGCTTCTGGTATTTTTGAATAGACGAAGAATATTTTTTCTATTATCTCTCTAGAGCTAATCTAGTCTACATAATCTAAAAGGATCTAGAAGGAGCCATTACTTTTTAAAGATGAATCTGTGGTCATTTTAGTTCTAAGTCACATTAAGTCTTCAACTTAAAGCTCAGTGTTTTGGATTTTTACAAATACCACTGACTTTTTGTAAACAATATTAAAAGTTCTGTTTGGGAAGAGAGACCGCTGTGATTATCTGAACCATCTATTTAGTCTCTGACTATGGTTTTATTTCAGAGACGGGAAGTGGCCAAAACAGTCTTTTGCCTGGTCCTTGTCTTTGCCCTATGCTGGCTTCCCCTTCACCTCAGCAGGATTTTGAAGCTCACTCTTTATGATCAGAACGATCCTAATAGATGTGAACTTTTGAGGTAAGAAAAGTTAGAGTTTTGTAGGTAAATGCCATTCAGAAGATTTTTTTTTCATTGATCTCTTTCATAGGCAGAGAGAGTACCATTTTGCTAGTCTTGAGGGAGCAATTAAGATTCCCATTTTTTTTTATCTTCAGCCCTGTTGTAGAGGAAGGAATCAAGGGGACTTGTAAGAACACTGGGAACGGAGAGGCAGAGCTGTCAAAATGAGAAGTGGGCGCCACAATTGGAAATATCAGCTCCGAGTCTCCTTTGCACTTTGCAAAGCCTTCTTCTCAGCCAGCCTCAGCACTTTCAAATGATATTTGATTGCAAAAGACAGAATTGGGCATGGACGGAGGGGCGTAATGACAGAGAGAGACCGAGGGGGAGGGACAGAGAGAGAGGTCATCCTTAGCAAAGTGATAAAGTCAAAAATTATGGATATGGGTAATTTTTTTCTTCACAAAAATTCAAAAGTTCGCCAAGAAAACATGGTTAAAGTAGCATATTATTCACAGACGTGTTTTGGGTTGTTTTTTGCAGCTTTTTGTTGGTGCTGGACTACATCGGCATCAACATGGCTTCCCTGAATTCCTGCATTAATCCTATAGCTCTGTATTTGGTGAGCAAAAGATTCAAAAACTGCTTTAAGGTAGGAGTATTTCAAAATAAAAAGCTCTTTTTGGCCTAGCATCAGATATAATCTTTCCAAACTATTCGTGTTTCTATTTAAAGAGATTTAGTAAATTGTTTTACAGTTTTCCCTTGCATTTACATCACAGATGATTTTTTTTTAAATATGAGTTCTGCTCATAAATCACTATACTTGATTTCTGCCTTAAATCCTCGTCAACTACTCCCTACTGCCTCAACCAAACAGTTGTACTTATAGAAATGCTCAGATAATTAGCAAAGAGTGCATGCATTGATGTCTGACAGATATCATATGATAAAATAAGAGCTAAACATGAATTAAATGCACTGTTCCCATTTTTGGTAGATTTTGGACTGTCCAACATGGTTTGGATTATAACTAAGTTAGTTATAATATTCATTTGGATATGAGAATAGCAAGTCAAATGCAGACATTTAATTCAGGTTTTACCTCCTCTTTTCCACCTCACTTGTACACCAGAGATGTGCTACCTGACGTGGAATATGTGTCATTATTCTTTTTGGCCACTTGCATTGTAACATCCATCCATCCTTTCATTCACTCCTTCAACAATCTAACATGAATGAAATAATCCCCTTCCTGTTATGGACGTGATCCATTTGTCCCTGGCAGTTCATTCCTGGAAAGAACTTAGCTTCCTTATAAAACTAAGTCAGTCTTAAATTTTTTGCGCATTCATAGACTCATGGATCGCAGAGCTAGAATAGAACTTTCATCAAGATCAACTCCCTCATTTTATAGAACAGAAAACAATGGACCTCCCACTTTTTTAGACATATAGATTCTCAGAAAGCAAGCAGTATGAACAAAGTTTTGGATTTTAAAAAATCCAAGAAAAGAAATTGGATGAACGAAACTGAGACATTTGTATGCTTTATATGTTTATTGTGTGTCAATATTGAAAAGACACGTGAGCATAACATGTAGCTGACAAAAACCGGCAATGTAATATTAAGTTCATTGACCTGGGAAGATGTTTATGACATCATCGGGTGAGAAAAAGCAGGCTATGGAATAGTACATGCAGACAGTTTTATTAAAATAAATTGTACATACACTTCTACAAACATGTACGTATCGAGTTGTGTGTGTGGATGTGTGTAATATTTCTATTTCCATAGGAAAATGTCTTGAGTTATGTGTTTATCAAATATTATGAGAATTTCGCAAGTGATCAAGAGTAAAAATCAAGTATTGAGTGGCTTTCCCCTTCAAATTTAATGAAAAGATGAGTTTTGATGATAGACATTTTTTCTCTGTATTTTCTAGTTTAAAAAATTATCAGATATGACTTACGTAATTATATATCGTTAAAGGGGAAAATAAGGGAGCATGAAAAGAAAGGGGCTGAGAACTCCTGATCATGCCAAGAAAGTCAGAGCCCGAGAAAGTAGGGAGAGTCATCCCAGTGTCACCGGTGTGCACGCGTAACGAGTTCCTTTGCTTTGTACAGTCGTGCCTATATTGCTGCTGCCAGTCATTTGAAGAAAAACAGTCCTTGGAGGAAAAGCAGTCGTGCTTGAAGTTCAAAGCTAATGATCACGGATATGACAACTTCCGTTCCAGTAATAAATACAGCTCATCTTAAAAGAAGGCATATTCACTCAATGCCATGTTCTCTATGCTGGACAGAAGTCATTAAAACAATGAGGCATTTGCCAAAACAAAACAACTGTGTGCTTGCACAAAACAATGTAAGAATGTAAGAGTGATTCTTCTCTTAACACTCACAGTGACACATGACATTCTGTGAGCTGTTTACAGCAGGAGAAAGAAAGCAGTGAGAATTAAGAAAGCCTCATCGTGAAAGCACTTAATTTTTTACAATCAGCACTTCAGCGTAGCTTTTGATAGCTTCCAGTATATTCGTGCCCCACTTAGATTTAAGCTGAGCTCACTCTAAATTCCTATTAAAGAGGTTTATTTTATAAATTAATGTGAATCTGATATAAAGGAAAATTGTGTCACTGTAAAATGGAATTTTTGAATAAAGTTTAAATGACTCAATTTAAATTTTTTTAAAAAAATCCTTCCAAAGAACTTTTTCCTTCATGGTGTCACACCACTGGTTGGCTTATAAAATGTGAAAGCAGTTTAGCTGGTGTATTTTTGTGACTTTAGAAACGTATTTGAAGGATGGGGAGGTAGTAGCAGAAAGAGAGATTGAGGTTTTTGAAAATCATTAACCTTTCTACACTCAGATAAGATCAAATGTCACAAAGGGAAGGACAGAGGAGCTTTGGAATGCTATCCCGAAAGACGTGCTTTGAAATCTCCCATTCACGTACTCTGCAAAGACAATGTTACCCACAACTTTTTCGGGATTATTAAAACCTTATTGTTCTTTCACTATTGTAGTTCAAACACCATTTGTTTAGTTTTGTCATCTGTAACTACTTAGCTACGATATATGACATGCAGATGATTAAACAAAGGGCTGACCCCAGCATTCATACATTTAGGATGGAGAAATGCCAGCGACGCCATGATGGACAGGATGCGCGGTGCCTGGAGCCCTGTCCCTGCAGCCCAGGAGAAAGCAGCATCCTCTCCCACAGGCGGTGGCTAAAATGGTCTCTGGCATAGGTCTAATGTGATAATGACAATACTGTTTTTTAAAATCACACAGATTAAACAATTTAACAGCTCCCTGTAAAGCTTCTTACTAACTTTTGTATTATTTTTGTAATTAACTACTAGAAAACAGTTCTCGATGTGGTGCTTTTTTGTTACATCTAGGCAAAACTGCTTTTTGGGACTGTAAGAACTCTTTGTTCATTCTTGCCTCATTCTTTCATCTCTCCAGCAAAGTGCCTTAGGTTAACTTGGGATGATATGTGTGTGAAAATATGTCCAAGAGAGAACGGAAGGGAGAGGAAATGAGGTGGGGAGGGAGGAAACCCATGGGGACAGATTCCCATTCTTAGCCTGACGTTCGTCATTGCCCCGTCACATCAATGCAAAAGGTCCTGATTCTGTTCCAGCAAAACACAACGCGATGTTCTCAGAGTGACTTCAGGAATAAATTGGGCCCAAGAGCTTTAGCTCCGTCTTAAAATATAACAGAGTTTCAACTTTTTTTTTCTTTTAGTAACCCTGGGCCACATGTTGGAAATGAGCTAGCAATGTGGTTCTCTGCCAGCATCTAATGTGATAATACAGTAAACCAAAACCCAACAATGTGGCCAAAAAGAAAGGACAATAATTAATTCACATGCCACATGGATTCTATTTACAGATCACTCACGTCTTGTTGATTAATTTCTACCCAATCACTTTTTCAGATGCTTGTCAACACAAAAGACATTTCAAACTTTGGATTTTAAATTCACTTTGGGTGACTAATATCTTCACAGTTCGGTTATATATATATATATATATATATATATATATATATATATATATATATATATATATATATATATTTTTTTTTTGGTCCTACTTAAGTTTTAGCTCCTTTTCATTACCATGTACTGAGTTTTGGTTCTTTCTCCTCATTTATAACCCAGCACCCTTTCCTTCTCCATATCAGACTGTGGTCTGTAATCATCGTGCCTAATCTTGAAACTGCACACAAAGAATATATACACATACTATTTATAATGAAATAGCTTTTCTAAAAATGTTTAATTTCAAAATTTTAGCACACTGATAAAAGTTGGTAAGAGACAAACATGATCTCTTGACATAATTAAAACCGATATGGCCAAAGGAATACAGTTTATAGCAAAACATTGGTATACTGTACCAAACTTTATAAAATTGTAATATAATCATGTAAAATAATTATATATTTTGTTTTTCTGTGGTCACTTAAAGTGGCAACTACTGTAGTTGCTGATTTCTTATTATGTAAACAAAATCAATAAAAATTTAAATTGTTTAAAAAAAAAGACCAGCTTATTTTTTACTGCTCAGGCAATGATTTCTTAAATAGTGATTGAATAAGTGTTTAGAGGTAATACAAATGTTACAAGTAGACTTTATTTATGTTAAGCATACAATAATCAAGGAAATATAAAAGTTGTTAAATTAAAATGCCAGGTTTCTGGGTCCAGGCTGTGTTGTCTTTGTTGTCTCTGTTGTGTTTTATTGTTGTAACTAGATATCCATACATTCAGTTTTCCAAGGTTGATTATCTGGATGATAGTTTCCAAGGGCCCCACCCGTCTACCTATCTCTCGTTGCCAGCCTTCGGAGCATTTCACTGGTTAACCATTATTGTACCAAAGGTCAAAGGTGAAAGGTTGAAATGAGCTTTTGGGATTACTCCCTTCATTTCACAAGCTTCTTTTGAGTGTTTGCTATGTATAAGGTAGGATGAGATTAATAAAATGCAAGTTTCCTACTTGATAGGAGACAAAGTAATAATAAAATTTTAATACAAAGCAAAAGGAAACACGCATTAAATAACCATCTACTGACTGCTCAGGAGGTCATATGTTGTGTCTTTTAGGACGTAATCCCTTTCTTTCGCTGACAAAAATAACAGAATCAGCATTTACTCTTGTCCCATATAATTGTATAAAATCTAGCCTCGTGTTCCAGAGGTTTCTATGAGTGACCCCTGACCTTTGCCGGATTTCAGCTGCCGAATCTCAGCTGAGCATTTGAGATAGAGGAGTTTGGAATTCCAGGGGTCTGTGAGAAGTAAAGGAGGGGCAAGCACAGGCAGTACCCTAGGCAGGTCACTGACAAGAGCCTCCCTTCTCCTGAACAGTTAGTTGTCAAGTTACAACAATAATAATAATGCATGTGCATTTCATTATAGCAAAAGTAGGCAGAATAAATATAGTTTAGATTCTTGGAAGAAAACAAAGATGTGGCAGCCCTGAGAAGGAAATGTCCAGAAATCAAAATAGCATAGAGGCCAAGCTTGTGAAGAGCAATGATTCTGGATGACTTGCTTTTAGTCATTGGCCTCAGAAGTGACAACATGAAATAATCAACAGATTGAATGAGTATACCCAACTGGAAAATCCCACCGGACACTTCCAGAATTTAAGGTTCATGTGAGCACAAGGAATAACCCAATCACGTTAGGAAGGCAGAATGTATAACGGAAAAAGCACAAAAAGAAGGAAAGAAAAGAAAGAAAGGAAAGAAAGAAAAGAAAGAAGGAAGGAAGGAAGGAAGGAAGGAAGGAAGGAAGGAAGGAAGAAAAGGAAATCCTTAATTGTTTGGGCAATATAATTGACCACAAACAAGTCAGTGAACATCTCAGAGCCTCAATTTAATTATGTCAGGTTAATGTTATAATTATAATATTTTAAAATATAGATATTAATATCCCCAGCCTAATTCTTAAATCAACAAATTTCTAGTGTTATCAGTGTACCCTCTAGAATATAGGCATATACAAATGAAGAAGACATAATCGCTGCCTTCTAGAAATTTACGATCTGATGGGGGAGAGACAAATAAACAAATAAAAGCAGCTAATATGTTATAGGTACTGATATATAGATACATACACGGTAAGAATTAGGGAGTTGAAGGAAACTCACCAGAGGAGTTGGTACTTGAGTTGAGCCTTAAAGGAAGTTTGCCAAGCAAAGAGTCCCTGGCACAGCTGGCTAAATGACTATCGTGTGGGAGAATTGAAAGGGGTGGACCAGCATGGCCAGTTCAGGAAAAGGGCTTGACCCCCACGTGCTAAGGGAGGGTTGTGAGAGGTGGGGCTGGAGAGATAGGCAAGCCAGGAGAGGCCTTGTGTTCCATGCAGTAAGGTTCACCCTTCCCAGTGGCCAGCGTTTCTCAAATGTCTGAGGACTGCACACCGCAGGCTCATCTGGAATGTCTGTTTACAACACAGACTCCTGGCCTCCAACTCTGATTCATATAATCAAAACCTCTGGGGTGGGACCCAGAAGTATTTAATTTAGCAAAGATTTCAAGTAGCTCTTATGGATCTAAAACTGAGGAAGCCTTGCAGTGTAGGTATTTGCAAAGCACTGAGTATTTTAAACAAGGAGTAACAAGATGAGTTCTGTTTTCTTAGGACTACTTTGGAAGGAGTGTAGAACATGGATCAGAGGACTAGAAGGCAGAAAGCAGCATGACAGGATAAACAGCTCCTGCAACTGACCGGAGCTGAGGGTCTGAGAGAGGAAAGTGTGTGGGGATACTAGAAACAGGGCCAATCAGCTGAAAAGATAGTAATCATGACATACTGACTGGACTGATGTAGAAGTAAAACTCAATTTAGAGCTTTCTGGCTGGAATCCATTAACTTAGATCAGAAACCAGCACATCACAGCCAAGGGCCAAAGCTGACCTGCTGGCCTGTTTTTGTAAATAAAGTTTTATTGGAACACAGTCACACCCATTTGTTTACATATGGACTAGAATTGCCTTTCACAACAGCACAGCTGAGCAGTTGTAGCAGAAATCCTGTTGCTCACAAAGGCTAAAAATACTTATTGTCTGGCCTTTACAGAAAAAATGTGCTGACCCTTGACTTCAGTAAACAATAATAAGGGAAAAGAGAGGCAGCAACTGAAGTGGAGAGAAGGAAAGAGTTCTGAGGATGGAGTGAATTCTGTTTGGGATAGAATGAGTTTGAAGGCATTATGGAGCATACACGGGGACACCTAGGGGGTCTATCTAGGTTAAAAAGAAAAATGTGCTTAGAGTGGTTTTGAGATACTAATTAAAGAAGGGGATAAATGAAAGGTTCAAGGAGGATCAGAAAAAGTAAGGGAAAAAGGAAAGAAGAGATGGAAAATAAAACAACAGGGGTCACGAAGGCAAGAGGAGTGGACAGAGATGAGAAATTCAGAAGAGGCTGCAGGGAGCAAGGGTGACCAGGGCCGTGGAAGTCAGGGGTTGGCCGAGAGAAAACACGGATGGGATGTGAATCAGAGCAACAGGAGAATGAAAAGCGATTTTTGAAATTGGCAATTCCAGACACATGGGAGACCTCCTTCTGAACAGCCAGCGCACGTGCGTGTGATGCACAGTGACAACGTATCCCTAGCTCTTCGGCTCCCATTCACTCGGTACTGTTTTCTAGATAGATCATAGATCATGTCACTGTAGCAGTAGAGAAGGCTAAAGCTTTGGGTTCGAAGACAGGGTTTTAAACATATAAGCTTTTTTTCCTCATCGTTCTTCCAAAACTCCATTAAAATGACAAAAAACAAAAATAAAAATGTATAAACCCACAAGGACAGAGACGAAAGGGCAAACACCAGCTGACTAGAACTGTTAACAAAATCGTGTACGATAAACACCAGATGATAAAGGACAACTTATTCAGATATCAGTTTTCTTTACTAAATGTCTGCCAGGGAGGCAGGAGTGACCGGACCATAGCTCAGGAGAGACTCGGGAATTGCAAGTGTCAGGTACCTTTGAAAGCTAGGGACTGAAGTGAGGCCCAAAACAAAAGAATTGATTAAAAGTCTGAAAGATCAGACTCTAGCACCCATCTCTAGCCTGCACAGTGGTTGATTTGACCCTAGTCAGCTAAAAGATATACGGCTTATTCTCTGGAGAGTTGTGCCAGATTTTTCAATGAACTTGGTCACAACAAGGACAGGCTGAAGGTGGAAATGAGGCCCCTTAGTGGAATCAAAAGGATTCAGCAAAGATCTGCCTCATAGACAGTGAGGGCTTAGTCTTATCCCATGTCAGGTGCCCACAAGAGCAATGAGCAGCCTTAGACATCCCAGGCAAAAGATTGAAGATTCTATTCTAAGCAAATAATCAGATCAAGAAGAAGATACCTATAGACATCAGTATTGGGGTGAGGAAGGTTCTCATCCACATGCATTGTACACCTGATCCATTCCACCCACATAAATAGAATTTCCACTTTGCCTCTTAGTGCCACACTTTTAAATATGATTGAGCAAGCTAAGGCCAGTAGACATTTTAGGAAAACTTCTGAAGTGAAAGACAGACCTGGAGCAAACAAACAAACAAAAAGGTGGGGGGACTGAGGAAACGGAAAAAGTACGGGGAGCCCAAATAAAATTCAAGAAAAAGAAAATTAATCTTCCCAGAGTAATAAGAAATGAAACAAAAAAAACCCAGAATGCTATATGAACAAAAGAAGCATTCAAAGATCGAGAAAGCGCTCTTGGAAATTGAAACTAGGTTCGCAGAAATAAAATACAGTAAAAGAATTTTGAAGTGAAGTTGAGGAAAATAGAATGTAAAGCTGCTCTACCAAAGTATGCTTATGCAAACTAAGGAAGGAAGTGAAGAAATCCAGGAAACAGGTGAATTCAGAACAGGAAAAACGCAAAAATGATTCCCAAGGTGATGCGTGGGGAGGGGTGGGTTATGTTCAACCCACCCGTCTACAGTGCACTCAATCTAGTTAGCAGCTGAAGAGCAAAGAAAGGATATCTCCAAGAAAAAAATAGAGCAGAGAGATTGACCGTTGTATTTCACTATATGTATAGGAGTTTTAAGTTCCATGAAAGCATCTAAGGATAAATGAATGACAGTTCCATAGAAAGGAAGCTAACAAAAAGCAATTAGGCAATTATTAATCTTCCCCCAAAACTTTTTCTTGTAGAGAAAAAATATATAAAATCTTAGATCTATGACTTGGATGTAAGCAAATTTTCTTTGCCAAAATAAACACGCAGGTTTGTTTTAACCAAGACTGTGATATAAATAAACTGTAAGAAAAGGGGGAAGGAAAGTAATACATTATGTGTATGGTACAAGAAAGGTATCTTAGTTTTCTATGATAAAAACCTAATCCCCACTCTGGAAAACAATAGGGAACCTTCCAAGAAAGCTGAAGATAGGGGCGCTGGGTGGCTCAGTCATTAAGCATCTGCCTTCGGCTCAGGTCATGATCCCAGGGTCCTGGGATCGAGCCCCGCATTGGGCTCCCTGCTCAGCGGGAAGCCTACTTCTCCCTCTCCCACTCCCCCTGCTTCTGTTCCCTCTCTTGCTGGCTGTCTCTCTGTCAAATAAATAAATGAAATCTTAAAAAAAAAAAAAAAAGAAAGAAAGAAGAAAGAAAGAAAGAAAGAAAGAAAGAAAGAAAGAAAGAAAGCTGAAGATATACTAGCCTTAGATACCAGAACATTCATAGAGGTATTGTTTGTTTCCACAAAAAATAGAAAAACCCAAACTCCACAGTGATCATTTAAAGAGCCAGATTTGGGGATATATCCATACAATGGCAGGCTCTACAACAGGCTTCTCAACCACAGTGCTATTGACATTTCAAGCCAGAAAGTTCTTTATTATAATTATTTAAGTATGCATATCTTATGCCCTTTTCTGTATATGTGTTATATTTCACAATTTAAAAAGCAAAGAGAAACAGGAAGCTTATAGATAACATCCAATTGAAAAATCAAGAAACAACTGGGTATTTACCCCAAAGATACAAATGTAGTGACCCAAAGGGGCTCCTGCACCCTAATGTTTATAGCAGCAATGTCCACAAGAGCCAAACTGTGGTAAGACCCCAGATGTCCAACAGATGAATGGATAAAGAAGATGTGAAGATGTGGTATACACACACACACACACACACACACACACACACACACACACACACTGGACTATTAGCCATCAAAAAGAATGAAATCTTGCCGTTTGCAGCAATGTGGATGGAAGCAGAGGGTATTATGCTAAGTGAAATAAGTCAGTCAGAGAAAGACAATTATCATATGATCTCACTGGTATGTGGAATTTAAGAAACAAAACAGAGGATCTTAGAGGGAGAGAGGAAAAAATAAAACAAGACAAAACCAGAGAGGGAGACAAACCATAAGAGTCCCTTAATCATAGGAAAAAAACTGAAGGTTGCTGGAGGGGAGGGAGGTAAGGAAGATGGGGTAACTGGGTGATGGCATTAAGGAGGGCACGTGATGTAATGAGCACTGGGTATTATGTAAGACTGATGAATCACAGACCTGTACCTCTGAAACCAATAATACATTATACGTTAATTAAAAAATTAAAATAATAAATAAATAAATAAATAAACTCAACTTAAAAAAAGAAATCAAGAAACAGCAGTAAAGGGGCGCCTGGGTGGCACAGCGGTTAAGCGTCTCAGGGCGTGATCCCGGCGTTATGGGATCGAGCCCCACATCAGGCTCTTCTGCTATGAGCCTGCTTCTTCCTCTCCCAACTCCCCCTGCTTGTGTTCCCTCTCTCGCTGGCTGTCTCTGTCTCTGTCAAATAAATAAATAAAATCTTAAAAAAAAAAAAAAAAAGAAACAGCAGTAAAAATATGTTCTTTAGAAATATGAAGGGAAAACTATGAAAAGTATGAAAAAGCTAAGAAAAAAATGAGAAAGAACTTATTATTTTAGGGGTGTGGAATTCACGAGAGCAAAGGAGTTGAGGTAGGGACAGGAGGCTACTATTATTCATTACAAGTGTTTTTATAGTAAACTAGGCACATGTATTAGTTTAATAAATATAAAAATTAATTTTAAAATCTTGAATAGCAGTACAGTGAAGCAGGTGGACACATTTCTAGATCGGTAGCCACACTGGCTAGATTTTTCATGCTTCTTATTAATAACAATGGTGTTTATTATATGCTGAATATCTGGATTCTTTGGCATTAGCAAAAGTATAAACAGGTTATTTTACTAAACAGGCAATATAGAAGCACTTATGTTGACTAAAGTTCTACTAAACAAATAAATCCCAAAGCAGATTTTAAAACTACAATACATTCACTATAATAAGCAGGCAAATCCAAATGTCTTCCTAAATTAATTCTTACGTGTTTAAACTTTTCAGCAGACCTAAAGGAAACGGGGTAGAAGGAAATGGTGGTGGGTAACTGAAAGTGAATTCCATTTCAATATATTATAGGAGGTACTACAAAAACTTTTTTTTTTAAGAGCTGAAACATAGTATAACCAACAATCCTTGGATGAGCATAATCCTGGTCTACTTTCAGGCCAGGAAAGTTTTAATTCAATTGCTTACATTGACACTGTAGTCCAGTATGGAAATTCACTGTCTCAGTACTTCTTTTAAAAATTGTGGAGAAAGCCAAGGAATAAATCTGAAATGAGCACCGCCATTCATTTATTTCTTCAACAGACCAAAAAATCAATCACACAACGGGGAGTCTGGTTAAGAACTCTGATAGGAAAATGAAGAGGAGCCCAGAATCCATGATACTTACAGACTGCTTCCTAGCATGAGCGACATGGAAGCTCAAGTCTGAGAGTGGGTAGGAGTTCGCCAGAAGAGGATGAGGGCAGGGAAATGTCTTCCAGGAGAGAAGACAGCATGTACATAGCCTAGAGATGAAAGAGGACATGACCTCCGAAGATGTGTGTGTGTGTGTGTGTGTGTGTGTGTGTGTGTGTATCTGCAGGGTGTGTGTGTGTAAGGAATCAGAGAGGCAAGGAGAAAATGACAAGTGAGTTTAAAAAAAAAAAAAAAGCCAGTTCAGAAAGGGGTTTCTACAGTGAAGTAAGAGGGTCAGACCTGGGTGGCACCGGGGAGACACTAAGGGCTTTTAATCCAGGGACGTGCATTTAGAAAGATCATCATGAATGTGCTGTGGACAATGGAGGAGAGAATAGGTGCAGTTCCAAAAACCAGTTAACAGGCCGTAGATGATTTATGTAAGAGGTATTCTACCCTAGACTGGGCTAATTGTCCTGGAAAGATGTAGCTGGACTACAGAGATATGTACAAGGTAAGTAAACTGGACCTAGTGATGAACCAATGGGAGAGGAGTCAGTGATTCATCCTAGGTTTTCAGCATGGGTGATGCCATTCTAAGGAAAACCCAGCCTGTAATTACTTAATTACTTTTTTTCTTTCTTCCAATTTTTATTTAAATTCCAGTTAGTTGGTATATGGTGTAATATTAGTTCAGGTGTAGAAGTTACTGGTTCATCACTTACATACTGACACCCAGTGTTCATCACAAGTGCCCTCCTTGATACCCGTCACCCATTTAACCCATCCCCCGCCTACCTCCCCTCCAGATGCTTAACTGTAGAGAACAAACTGAGAGTTACTGGAGGGCAGCCTGTAAATACTTTAAAGGATGTGCATGTGTGCACGTGCATGTGTGCCAGACATGAAGAGAGAAGAAGTGCTTACATGAATTTGACTTGGCACTTCTTAGACTTGAGGGGTTATAAAGCATTCATCTTATTTTTTTTTTTGATACACGAGAGCCTTGAGAGAGTTTACATTAATGATGGAGGCAAACTAGAGAGCTAGAGAGGGAGAGGTCGGAGATAACAGAAGGGAGATATTTGAGAGAAGAAAATTCTGAGAAAGCGTGAAGAGATGGAATTGGAATCATAGAAGGAGAGTTTGGGTTTAGACAGGAGGGAAGAGGCAAGAGGAGGAGGGAAGAGACAACTCTTTAATTTTGGTTTGAGTTTCTGTTTTCTCATCTTGTTGCTTCTAAAAAGTTGTTATAAGACACATATAATCATATATTTACAAAATACACTTTGGAGTGCTGAAATATATTAATTTGTTAGTTATACAGAATCATTTCCTCATACGTAATAAACCATGTTAGGGACAACAATTGCTGAGATTATTATAAGAAAGAATTACCTAATTGCTTTCTATAAATATTGGGTAGCAGCTTGAGTTTAAATTGTAAATTCCTTGGAAGTTTGTTATTATGCCTCTGTCTCTTTTGTAACCGCACCAGCTTGTAGTCACTTAAATGTAGATTTAAATTTCTGTATGAGATGACTTGGATAAGCAGGGAAACTCAACAGTTAGCGACTGATGACAAATGTTAAATTCTAGGTCACATAACATAATGAATATTAGTAATTGGGTTTTCCATTAAACATTCCAGATATGTCAAGAACTGAGTAGCTTTAAAATGCTTTTGAAGAGGGAGATTCTACATTTCTTTTTAAGAGGAAATTTGTTTTGACTGTCCTAAAATTATTCCATGTATCAAACACGTCAGGTCTTAAGAAAGTAGGACAGAAGGTTATCTTCCATGACTTTCCTTCCCATTTAACTCTTCAACTTGATGCAGTGGTCTTCTAGCCCTACCATTCCATGAAACACTTGTGTGAAGACCACCAGAACTCAGTGTTGTTAAACTCAATAGACATTACTTGTCCTTGCAATCAACACGAATGACCATCTTCCGCTCCTTTAAACACTCTGCCAGTGACTCCTGTGCCCCATGTCTCAGTTTTCATCCTGCTTCATTGACCATCCTTCTTAGGTTCCTCTGGAAAGATAATGCTACACGTTCTTTCAAATATTGTAAAATATAGCAAAAACATGATAAATAACAAATTTCCTAGAAGGTAGAATTAACTACAGTATTGAAATACAGGCAATAGAATACTATGAAAGCATTAAAACTGATTTTGTAGGACATAGGTAACAACATGAAAAGATAAACAACCAAGTTATTGCTTTTGTTTAAAAATATTTTTCACTGGAATGTACACTTTAAAAGGGTGACTTTTATGGTATGTGAATTAATTTTTGATTAAAAATTCACTCTCTTATGGCACAAACTAAAACAAGGGAACATGGGTTGAAGTAATCTTTTCTTTACCTCTAAGAATCAGATATATCCTTCTCTTTACTTACACATTTTGAATTAAACATCAATGCAATTTCTCAGTCATTTTTGTGCATGAAACATATGCTATCCATGAAATAATGAAATATCCCAATAATGAAAAAAAAAAAAAGAACACTTCCTCCTCACCACTGCCTATCACTTCTTGCAAGACTAGCTTCTTCTTTTGCTTTCAGTTCTCAGTTTAAATGCTACCTCCACTAGAGGTGATGTCTGGTCCAAAGGGAACATTTAAGCAGAGACTAGAAAGAAAGGACTCTCCTATTAGACTCGTTTTCCTATTTTCTATCTGAGCCTTCTGCATGCTTCCTTCACAGCCCTTATCACAATTTGTGATTTCTTTATTGTTTGCCTACTTGATTGGGGGGGTGGCAGGCTCTCCCAAGCAAAACTTTTTAAGGGCAGAGTCCTTGCCTACCTTACTCACCAGTGTAGGCTTGGTGTGTATGGCCAAGTGATATATATTGAATGAGTGAAACATCTGTAAGAAATACTCTCTAAAATAATTTTAAGGCAATTGTTTATTCAGACTTAAATTTTCTCTTGTTCTGGACAAGTAATTCAACTACCTGAAACCTGCAAAAAAATTTTTTTTCCTCTAACAAATTGCTTGGTCTTATAATTCTTTCCTGAATTGATCTTTTTTCTTTTATCCGTAGACCTAAGTCAGTGAGAGCAATGAGAAGAGGTATTCCAGTAGTGTACTTTCTCATCTTTGCTCAAGCCTGGAGGCTATCCTGAACTCAGTGGTGTAGGGAGACACCGCATCTTACATGCGGTAAATAGCGCAACGTGACCTGAATGCAAACCACCTGCATGAATAAATGGCCTTTCGTTTATGGAAAAGGAAAGTGATTGATATTATAATGAAATAAGATATTTCTGTTTTCTTCTGTAACACATTGTTTGCCTACTACCCAGGCAGATATCTTGTGTAACAGGCATGTACTCTGTCTAACAAAACAATTTAAGTTTGCCTTTACCAAGAACAGCCTGAGCCAAGAGATCACTTTAGAGAAAAGCATTCGATGGTTTGTTTCCAAGACTATTGCTTGAGAAATTATTGTTTGAACGTCAACTTTAAATTTCCAGTCTGATGTAAACCATTGTCAATAGGTCAACGCATAACAAATAGAATAAATTGAGATAAACCCCAATACATCGAAAACAAATTATAGGCTATTCGGCTCACAGCAGCAGTTGGGAACAAATAAATGAGTCTAGCGACAATCCAAAGAACCCCTCCCTGTGTGTTATGGTAACTTCCCTCTAACATATTGCCCACTGAAGGACAACAAGTGAAATGGCCTGCTTTTCTTATCCCTAATGTTCACCCCAAACTGCAGAATCTCTTCAAAGCACTTCCATGAAATTATCTGGCCACAACCTTCAACTCTATTACTTAGAAGAGTTATGAATTAGCCAAAAGGATTTTGAGTTTATCTTTTTCCAAATACTGTGATTCCTAAGAAATCGACTGTGCCAGAAAGAGGGGTGAGCAGTAAGACCACATATAGTATCAAACCAAAAGAGGAAAACAAAATCAGGATACTGAATGTTTTTCTTCCTCTTTAGAGATTGCTAATAAATACGTGGTCTGCAAAGGGGGCTGATAAAAAGTGAACGCAAAGAGGAATGCCTGGGTGGCTCAGTCAGTTAAGTGTCTGCCTTCGGCTCAGGTCATGATCCCAGGGTCCCAGGATTGGGTCCAGGATCCAGGATCGGGCTCCCTGCTCAGTGGGGAGTCTGTTTGTCCCTCTCCCTCTGCCCTGCCCCCCTCCAGCTTGTGCTTGCTCTCTCTCTCTCAAATATATAAATAAAATATTTTTTTTTAAAAGTTGATGTGAAGAAATATGTCCCTTCTATCTCATGTGCAAATATTAATAAGCTGGTCTCATAAGCTATTAACTACCAACTCCAGCCAAGGTCTGAACATTATCATGCCTTTTAAACTATGGTGCTTGTAAACTGAGCACTGAGAAGAACATTTTTAACCACCTATCCCATCCTGCCTCTGCCTCACTACATACACACACACACACACACACACACACACACAGACAAGCACACTCATACACATTCACATACAGTCAGACTCCCCGCCTCCAACTCCTTAAAGAATTTTTAAAACCCAGCCCTGGATGAGAAAATACTGCTCCCCTCAGTGGCTGCCTCCTTTATCCTGCAGCTGCAACATGTTCATAATCTGATTTTTCTGGGGAACAAAAACCCTTGAAAATCCTGTAGAGCCCTCAGTGTTTGATAAGCAGCAAATTTCCCATTCTTTCCATTCATTCAAAGTAAGGCCTTTCCTTCTGATATAATCCATGAATTTCAGAATTATACTTGCATAAGAACTTTTTAGCTCCACAGCCTATCAACAACCGCACACTAACCTGGATTGGTGTCATTTAAAATTCCATTGGCCCCCCTCCAACAGGCATCTCATCTGACAGACCACACGGTGCTTGCTGTGTGCCCCAGAGTCCTCAAATCACTTAAGTCCCACAGAGATCTGTAGAAAGAAGGCCCTTTCAGCTTCACTTTACAATTTGAATACCTTGTTCCCTAATGTCAATGTCATTGGAAACCACGATTTTTTGGTGAAAGAACAGGTAAAACTATTAAAGCAAAGAAATTAAGCAGAAAGTGCAATTTTTTATTGAATTGGAAATATCCTTATGAACCTGCAATGTATTTTCTCTTAAAATATGTATTTTCTATTTTTTTCTACTAAAAAGGCCTAGAAAAAAATGACCAAAAATGACTATCAAGCATGATGTACCTCAAGTGCCCAGGTTATAATGTCTAAATAATATTAGCCAATGGGAAGAATGAGGGCTCCCGAGAGAAAGGGATGATTCCCAGCTCTGAAGCAGAATATGTACAAGGTGGGTCTGGTACCTCTTGTAATACCAGAGGGCAAGGAAATTATCAAAGACTTAGGAGCCAGCTTGAAGGGGTTCCCCCTAACCAAAGAAGTGCCATTTGAACAATAAAGAAAATAGTGACTACAATGGGTCACAGCACATCAAATATATTAAAAACCAATATGTTCAAAATAATACAATAAACAAAAACACCATGGTTCTGTTGCACTTTATATGTATTTCTATTATATCACCACATAATTATCTATGTTTGTGGTTCCTGATTAAATGAAGAGCTCCTAACATGGAAATACCATGTTGCATTTATTACTGAATCACTGAAAGAAGGTAAAGAACCATTGTCCTGTGGAGGATGTCATTTATACAGTGTCTAGCAGTTAGTTGGAATTTTCACCCCAGAACTTGACTAAATCCACTCTTCTCAAGGTCACCTGTGGCTACCATGTTGTTAAATCTAATGGTCAGTGTTCTGCCCTTTCTAACTCTATCAGCAGCATTTGACACAGATGATCACTCTTTCCTTCCTGAAACACTGTCTTCCATTGGTTTTTGAGATATTACTCCCTCTTCCCCTCCTCGGTTCCCTTTGTTGGATATTCTTCATCTTCCTAAAGTCTAAACATTGGAGTACTCCAGGGCTCAGTGCTCAGACTTCTTCTTTCCTCTCTCTACATTCACTTCTTAAGTAATCCCACCTCGTCTCCTGGCTTTACATTTTCTCTATATGCTGATGACTCGCAAAGTTACATTGCTTTTTTCAACTCTGTATGAATTTTAGATTTGTGTAGGCAACTGCTTACCTGATAAATCCCCTTAGATGTTTAGTGGGTGCCTTCGTATTAGCATGAACAAAACTAAAGTCCTGACATTGCCTCTTCTCCTCCAAAACCTGCCCTTCCCACAGCTTTCCCATTTCAGTTGATGACAATTCCATTCTTTCAGTTACTCACAACAAAAATCTTGAAGCCATTGTTGAGTTCTCTCTCTCTCTCTCTCTTGCATAACCAACTTCTAACCCATTAGCAAACCCTATTGAATTTACCTTCAAGATACATCTAGAATCTGACCACTTCTCTCCATATCCAATGCTAGCATCATGGTCTAAACCATTATCATCTCCCCTGTGTATTAATAGCCTGTTTGCTTCTGCCCTTATTTCCCTAGAACCATTTCTTGCGATAAATCAGATTATTCTTCTCTGCTTAGATCTTTGCCCCCAACCCCAAAAGCTTTCTATCTAGCTCATAATAAAGCCAAACTATAATTTTTACTCTCCAGTACCTTACCAAAGCCATTTTTATTAAGGTCGCCTGTGACCAACATCTTGTAAAATCTGAAGGTCAATTTTCTGTCCTACAGGCACTACGTCTTGCTACCGACACATTCTCAACTCCTCCACTCTCTTCTCACTCATTGTACAGTAGCCACCCTGACTTCCTTACTCTTCTTTTAGCACGCCCTTAACACTCCAGCCCAGGGCCTGTATATGTGTTCTGTCTGACTCAGTATTCTCTCTCACATCCTTGAAGCCTCTATTTAAATGTCAGCTTTTCCAGACTACCCTATATGATATAGTAGTGCCCCTTGCCTGGTATTTCTGATTCCCCTGGCTAAGTTTGGGCTGCTATAATAGAATACTGTAGATGGTATAGCTTATAAAAAGCGGAAGTTTGTTTCTCAGTGTCTGGTGAGAGCCCTCTTCCTGGTTCACCTGCTTCCTGTCTCCTCACATGGCAAAAGAGGTGAAGGACCTTTCTGGAGCCTCTTTGAAAAAGGCACTAATCCCTGGTTAAAGGGCTCCACCCTCATGACCTAATCGCCTCCCAAAGGCCTCACCTCCAAATCCCATCATGTTGGAGATTATTTCAACATATGAATTTGCAGGGAACACAAACATTCAATCTATGTCACTTCCTTTCTCTGCTTTATTTTTCTCCATAGCAATGCCTATCATACCTGCCACATTATAATTTACTTGTTTTGTTGTCTTCTTCAACTAGAATCTCTGCTCTGCAAGAGTAGGAGCTATGAATCTTTGCTTTACCGCTGTAACCCTAACACCTACGGTAGTGTCTGGAATATGGTGGGCATATAATAAATATTGGCTGAGTTAATTCATCCACTAACCACGTATCTATGGTGTATCTCTTGGGTTCCAGGCCAATTGCGGAGTGCTGTTGGCCAAGATCATGTGACTGGTTGGCCATAGAGCCAGACTGAGAGCTCAGGACTCTCGAGTCCTTATCCTGCACTCTCTCCGGTAGACATATGGTCTCCTGCTTTGGGACTGCTGTTTCTGATAATTACTTAGATGAATGAACATATTTTCTACAACCTGTGTACCTTAAAAGATACGATAACATCTGCATTGTATGTCATATCCTTCTGGATTCTTTAAATTAAAAATCAAGAAGGCAACAACTATGTAGTGAAAACAATTCTACATTTTAAAATGCATCGAAGAAGTGCTAAATGATGAAAGTGAACTTCACTGTTTGCATTTTAGACATTGGATTATGGATAATTGACCAGGTCCCTTTGAAAGGTATAAGACAGCAACAACTCAGAGACAGGAAACAAGGTATTTTTTTCTCCTGCTAATGTTTTTCAGTTGAACAAGTAAACATGTGTATGTTTACCTCCTTAACATTCCATAATTTCAACTTAAAAACTGCCTACTGAAAAAAACATAGATATCTTTTTATGGCTAGTCTAAGCCATGGAATAACTTCAGATCCAAGAAGTTAGTTACCTCAGTAATAAGCCACAAAACTTAGATGTAACAATTATGATAGGCTCTACCCAAATCAGTCTTTTCTGTGAGTAGTTAAAAAAAAACTCATGACATCTTTATGAGGTATGTGAGGTAAGAAAATTTTATTATTCCAAATTTATAAGGAAAGAAACAGGGACACACTCATTTTATATATATTTTATTAGATAAAATATACATTTAATTGAACCCTCAAAATGCTATTTGAATTCCCTACTCCTTCTAGGTAACTGACAGAGTTTGAGACAAAAGAGATGAGGGTGGGAATATAGAAGACAGTAAAGAGAATTCAGATCCCTTCTCTAGAATTTAGCTAAGTCCTCCTTTCTCTTACAAAGAAAATAGAAACGTAAGTTTGGGTAAAAATGCCATTCTACCATTTTTTGGGCTTTGGTATACCACAGATAATCAAACTGCACTAAATGAAAAGACAGTTAAATGTTCTCTTGAAACTAAAAAATTTACTAAAGATAATTTCCCAGCACATGTAAAATCCTCTCTTTAATCATGTTTTCTGTTTGTTTACTTTTTTCCTGATCTCAACAAACATCTTTCCATTTAATCATACCGATTTGCCCATAAGGGAGCACAAATCACCTCTATTCCTACCATAGCTGTGATATTATCAGATGCTCTGGGTTCCCAAAGAATGTTGCCAGAGTAGCTGAGTGTCAACATCACATAAATAAAGGAGAATCATCACAACTTTAAAAATCTGAACTGATTTTTAGCAAAGGCTAGACCTTTCCAATAAATCCCACTACGGTATTCTTCCAAGACAACTTTCCCTACATAAAAGAAATCACGGGGGTGCCTGGGTGGCTCAGTAGTTAAGCATCTGCCTTTGGCTCAGGGCGTGATCCCAGAGTCCTGGGATCGAGCCCCACATCAGGCTCCTCTGCTGGGAGCCTGCTTCCTCCTCTCCCACTCCCCCTGCTTGTGTTCCCTCTCTCTCTGTCAAATAAATAAATAAAATCTTAAAAAAAAAAAAAGAAAGAAATCACGTATCACTTAAATAGACTCCCCAGTACCTGGCTCAGTAATGGGTGTGCACTAGCTGTCAAAACTAGTTTGGTGAACTTATGAAAGTTCACTCATTATGAGAATGATGTGTGAAGAGTGGTTCTTGCCAAGAGACTTTATTACAAAAACTGTAAGTACTTCTGTTTTAACCCTTTGAGTTAAATTGGATAAAAACCTCTCAACTTTTTAAGGAACAATTTCTGCCTTACAAAATACTCTGGATTATTAGTAGCATTATATACTTTGAATTTTATCCAAAGTATTATTAATAACTTATTTTGAGCTTATGAATTTTATGTTTACTTTGAATGAGTTGTTTGGAGTTTCCCTAACACCAACTGTTTGCTTACAGTGGTAAAGTCCACACGACATAACAGAAGAAAGCTTTTCCTAAAATTGGAAGGCTGTATACTATTAGATTCCTGTTGCTGAGTGGGTATTTTATAGATGATACAGTCACTGGTTTCCTTACTGCAGATTTCTAGAGCTCTCTAATGGCACTATACCAAGAGAAAGCAAAACTTTAGTAGGAGTTTGGCTTCTCACCTCATTTCTAACAGAGCAAGTGTTCTTATTTCTAACATACTGGGCTTCTAGGTAAGAAAGTTCTTTGACAATGCAGGTATGAAATTATTTTACCATTCTCATTGTACACATAGGGCAACTAAATCCCAGAACCTACTCAAGGGTCCAGAAAGTGGTTATCTAAAATGAACAGAGATCCTCATTCTGACTCCTAATTTTAACTTCGTTACACCAACTTCTTTCCCCATTAACAAATCCATATTGAAACACAAATAATCTCCTCTAATTCTACCATCTATCACTCCCGAATCCTTCTGCTACATGCTGCCAATTAACAAAGAACAAAAGGCAAAAGTAATTAATTCTGAGGTATTTACCACCATTGCATCATTTGTCAAACATGAAGCTTGAAAGAAGCACTATTTTCCCTCTATCATATGACCTTTTCATGACCTTCTGGTTAGACCCAGGGAATCAATAGGGAAACATCCCTCACACGTTCTGGGACACTGCCAGGATAGTGTACAGGTGCAATCCCACTTCCCAGAACAAAACGGCTTTCCTTGAAGTTGGTAAACAAGCTCCAAAACAGAAGGTAATATTCTTATCTCAGGAAATAGAACTGGCTTCTAGAGTAAAGATATATTACGAACACACTATCAAATCAATGCTAAGAAGTAATTGTTCACACACAGCACTAGAATGGATATAAACCAAAAGATAAACAATAACAAGTATTGGTGAAGATGTGAGAAAATTAGAACTCTCATACACTGCTGCTGGGAATGTAAAATGGTGCAGCCACTTTGGAAAATATTTTAACAATTTCTCAAAAAGTTGTACAGGGGAGCCTGGGTGGCACAGCGGTTAAGCGTCTGCCTTCGGCTCAGGGCGTGATCCCAGCGTTGTGGGATCGAGCCCCACATCAGGCTCTTCTGCTATGAGCCTGCTTCTTCCTCTCCCACTCCCCCTACTTGTGTTCCCTCTCTTGCTGGCTGTCTCTATGTCTGTCAAATAAATAAATAAAATCTTTAAAAAAAAAAGTTGTACATAAATGTTATATTTGTATTTCTCTGAGGACAAATCACTTGTCCTCAGGGAAATATAAATCAAAACCACAATGAGATACCACCTTACATCACTTAGAATGGCTAAAACTAACAAGTCAGGAAACAACCAATATTGGTGAGGACGTGGAGAAAGGGGAACCCTCCTACACTGTTGGTGGGAATGCAAGCTGGTAAAGCCACTCTGGAAAACAGTATGGAGGTTCCTCGAGAAGTTAAAAATAGAGCTACACTATGACCCAGCAATTGCAATACTGGGTAGGTACCCCAAAGATACAGATGTAGTGAAATGAAGGGGCACCTACACTCAATGTCCACAATGGCCTAACTGTGGGAGGAGCTGAGATGTCTTTCAATAGATGAATGAATAAAGAAGATGTGGCTTATATATAATGGAATATTACTCAGCCATCAGAAAGGATGGATACCTACAATCTTCATCGAGCAGATGGAACTGGAGGATATTATGTTAAGTGAAATAAGTAAATCAGAGAAAGACAATTATCATGTGGTTTCACTCATATGTGGAACATAAGAAATGGTGCAAAGAATGATAGGGGAAGGGAGGGAAAACTGAATGGGAAGAAATCAGAGAGGGAGACAAACCATGAAAGACTCTTGACTCTGGGAGACAAACTGAGGGTTGCTGGAGGGGAGGTGGCTGGGCAGATGGGGTAACTGGGTGATGAGCATTAAGGAGGGCATGGGATGTGATGAGCACTGGGTGTTATATGGAACTGATGAATTACTGAACACACATCTGAAACTAATGATGTACTATATGTTGGCTAATTGAATTTAAATTAAAAGATGATGCTACAGAATTGCATTTACTATATGATTCCAAATTGGTATATAAGTATAGCTGTACATATAACACAAGAGAAAAGACTAAAATTATATATACTTCAAAATGCAAGCTATAATTATCTCAAGGTGTAGGGATTATGTAACATTTTTATACATTTCTGTATTTTGCACTTCTTTAATCACGTTTTAATTTTTTAAATTTTTCTTGTTATAAAAAAATGTATTATATGACCAAGTATTTCCACTCCTAGGTACATATCCAAAAGAAATGAACACATATGTTCACATAGATTTGTATACAAGTGTTCATAGCTGCCTTGTTCATAATATCCTCCCCCTGGAAGAAACTCAAATGTCCAACTGATGAATGAATAAACAAAATGTGGTATATCCATACAATGGAATCCTACTCATCAATGAAAAGGGAGCAAAGTACTGATATATGCTAAACCATAGATGCACCTCAGAAACGTTATGCTAAATCAAAGCTAGACACAAAATCCAGATGTAGAGGCCACTTATTATATTATTTCAATTATATGAAATGTCCAGAAAAGGCAAATCTATACAGACAAAAAGGAGATTAATGGTTGTCTAGGAGTGGGGTTGGAAAAGAAAACTGACAAGTGGTCTCAGGAATCTCTCTGGGATCATGGGAACGTTCTACAAATGGATCGTGGTAAAAGTTGTAAAATTCTGTAAATTTATTAAAAAATCATTAAATCATATACTTAAGTCAGATAAAAATTATGCTACATAATTATATCTCAAAACAGTTGTTTTGACATTCACAGGGAATTGGTAAAGTCTGTAGAGAGACAGAGCCTGCAGAAACACATGCAGACTTTTTGAACCAGAACCTGAAGCAATTTCGATACCCAATTTTCTCTGTATTGTGCACCTTGCAGAACACTTGTGTATAAATGGGAATTTGGTCCTGCCAGAGCTCAGTTTTTCTATTCCAGAGCTTCCTCAGTAGTAGCACGTCTTCCCACACACCTGCTATACCCTGTACACAATGCTGAACA
This sequence comes from Ailuropoda melanoleuca, assembly GCF_002007445.2. Classification (NCBI taxonomy): domain Eukaryota; kingdom Metazoa; phylum Chordata; class Mammalia; order Carnivora; family Ursidae; genus Ailuropoda; species Ailuropoda melanoleuca. The sequence continues at coordinate 111,850,175 of NC_048224.1, read as the reverse complement.
CAGATGTCATATAGTTTCTTCATTTTTTAAATGCTGTCTTGACCTAGTTTTGAGGTTCTGACTAGTTAGAGGCCAATCGGTTCCCCTTCTTGAACAACTGATTAAGTTCCTACCCAACTACTCCCCTTGTTGGGCTCTCAGACTCTGGGGTCCTATAAGAGCCCTAATTACCCCGGGGCCAGGTAGGTACTCAGCAACTAGGAACAATCCCTATAATCCTGGGCGTGAAACCATTCCAATTCGCCAATCCACAAGGAGCCCAGAAACCTAGATAATCCTACCCCATTGCCATAATAAACCCCTCTACAGCTCCAGCTAGCTGGTACCCTGTCCCTGGGTGTAACTCCTTATACAGCTCTGCCTAACAGCCTGCTCTCCTTTGGGGCTGTAAGCAACAGAATTCTGCCTTTCATCTAAGTGTCAGTGTGCTATGTCCTGCCATCAAAAGGATCTTTAAATCCTGAAACAACAGAGCAAATGCGTGATTTACTGGGGAAGGGGATATCCACAAGGAAGCAGGGATCAACAGGACTTTGGAGTACACTTTCCCTAAAACTTATTTGCTAAATACTTCAAGAGGTCAAACTAACTAGACTGGAAATATCTACCTTTGATTTTCCCTGGTCATCTTGAAGGTTAATGTATCTAACAGTTCTCTCAAAAGTATTTTTGATTGTTTACTTACTCTATTTTTTTATTGTTTTCTTATTCTAAAACAGAAAGGTAATCACTGAACTGATTTTGACAAAAAGCCTAACAATGCATTGATTTTTTTTTAATATAGTCTCCGTTTTCCCAGGGTTTTTGTTATATCCTAGGAGACTTTGATAAAATAAGATATCACTGATATTAAAGCAGTCCAGTTTAACTCCTCTCTCCTACAACTGGAAAAGCAGCGTTATCATGCTTATAAAATTTAAAACTGAGTTATAGACAAGGACTGACAACATCATTGACATCCTTCCTGACTGGTAACATCTGCTATTTAGAGGGACTTGGGATAAGTTAGAATATTCCTTGTCTTGCTTTTTTCGTTCTTGCAAGGAGCTGAATGTTATGGTTACAGGATATTGGTTGAGCAAGGAACATTTAGTGGTTCCAGATTTTCTTTGGTAAACTCTTACATGCAAGAAATCAGCAGTGTGACGTACTTGAACACAGAGGAATGCATTGTTTATTCTCTTTTCAAGTCTGCCTGGGAGATAACATCACTCTCCTTTTTCAGAAGCGAGCTCTTCAGAGCGCTCACTGTCTCAGGAGGTTGAACAGATGCAGCATACAGGCAACAAGACGTATCTCAGAAGTTTGCCTCTTCCTCCGCTGTTCATGCCTTCCCATCGCCCCCAGTGGATTTAGAGCCGTTCTTAACCACGTTCAGACCAGTTATCCAAACAGTCACGTTGATTCCAGGAGTTGTGGGTTGAGACTGGATAGAAGGCCTTTCAAATAGCAAAGAGGAAGCAAAAGTTAAGGACATTAAAACCCATTCCGATGAGAATTAGATGGGATTTATTTCCTCCACCACACAAAATTCATTTGTGTTGCCGCAAACAGGAATCATATGCATTGTCATGGACTCCTGAAGACCCACTTAATTAAGTCATTAAATAAAGGATCTGAGAGAAAACTACCTATGGAGATAACTTGAGAAGTAAAACAAAGTCCCTGAATCCTAAAATATCCCTTTTATTAATCTGCCAAGTGCTAGAGAGTTTTATGCTGGCATCATACTTTGGATATAGTACTGACTCCACAAGTTCCTTGCAATAAGGCACCACAGTCAGATGGAAAGAATATAATAATTAGCATAGATGGGTTAATTGAATTTCCCTGTGACAGAGAACAAGTGTTGAAAGGCCATGGCCCAGCCAGGCCTGGTTATCCTAAAACTTCTTTGAGGACGGCAAATATTAAAAGGCCTTGTTTGTCCTTATACTCATTTATTTGGACAAACACTAGACCTTTACTATGACTTGGCCAGCTAGAGTCAAAAATTTGGGGTGACCCAACTATGCCTTGGCATAGATCCTGAAAAAGTCATGGATATTCTACTTACACCAACTTCAATTCTACATGAGATTGAAGACAGTCCACAACAAAGAAAGTTTTAAAAGGTAATAATTTAGAAGTAAGAATATATAAAAGAAAAATCTATAAAATATGAACAAAAAATAAATCTAGATCTTTATCCTTTCAATGAATGGCTGTAAGTGGTTATATACTAGTTAAAATGCTGATTTATCATTTTTCAATATCAGGGAACAAAAAGGTTTTATCGGGGAAGGAAGTCTTCATGGATCCTAAATTACAGGAAATTTTTCATACAGAGCATAGTTAGGAGACATTGATTAATATAGGGGACAAAAAATCTAAAAGTAAGTGCATAATAGGGGCTCATATATAAATTTCATGTATATATCCTCAAGATTATGACTCTCCAATAATTGTAAAAGAACAATTCCCGCAAAGAACTATCACTATTCTGAATAAAAAGAGACAAACAGGGTAACTCTCCACAAATAGGCCTTCTAAAAAAAGAGAAGTATGTAATCTCACATGGAAATGTCTTCAAATCCTATTTGCAAAAAAAAATTTTAAGTGTTTTGACTCGCTACAACCTTTACATGAGCTGCTTTTACAACATCATGACTTTAAGTCCATCCTTCACCCAGTAATGAACGGAAATTTGTCATATGCAATGAGAAATCAGTGTCATTGGTTTAAGGATTCATACTCTATTACTTAGTACAATTATGCTGTCATAGCAGCCCCATTTTAAAAAATTGTAATCTGCTTGACTCATCTCTATCAAAACAAAATATAAAAAGAATGATGTCAGAAAAATGCATCAAGAATCTGCTCATGGCAGTAACTCAGTGAGCAACGTTGCTGAAAATGAGGCAAGTTTCCTTGCAACTCCCCCTTCACTATAAAATGATTTTTATCTTTTTGCTATCAAGTTTCACTATATTCTGATTTGGGATGAAATTAATAGAGTTATATGTTTAGTATTGAGAGGACCACGCTTTAAGCTTTAGGCTATAGAAGTTCATATTTTGTCTAGCCACTATAAGTATACTTGAGCCAAAATCATGTACCTGGTTCATTTCAGATATTCATTTCAATCCCCTCTTATAACAGGATATTATTCAGATTCTTTTGAGCCAAAACAGAAAAGCGCAATGAAAATCAGAATTCATCTCCATGGTATTTTGTGGACTTTAATTTCCTTTCAATTCAATTTTAGAAAAAGTATAAAACTTTAATCCAGTTTATTTTCATTTAAGAAAAACATGTTTTTAACCTCTTAATTACTAGACTCTTCGTTGCACATATAAGTACGCAAATGTAACTTGAATACTTACAAATATATGCACGTATATTCAATGTATATTCAATATGTGTACTTATACATATATGTATTATTTATGTACATTCTCTGTTTATAACAGATGTTTGTGTAATTCATATACTGATGGCCATAGGCAACTAAAACATAAATGGGTTAGAATCACAGGGCTCAAAAGAAGTGCACAAATCCTGAGGGCAGTCTCCAGCTATGTCAATATTCTTAGTAGGCCATGTCACGCAGGAGCTCAAGTACTCGAGAAGTACAGACCTCTGCTCTACTGTACGTTCTACTCCCACCCAAATTCAGCCAAAGTGAGAGATTCTCCTGTGGGTTACAACTACAGGATTAAATTTAGCACCTACTCAATGTGGCGCTCTTTTAAGTCCACACGGAACACCTGCTCTACCAAAATCAAAAAGAGAATTCAATTTTATCAAGTGTCTGAAAAAGGTTCCATATATCTGAGAGTTGAGCAAGAATCTAAGAGACAGCTAATTCTGGCATCACTTAACCCTTCAAGTTCTTCCCTTAAGCTTTCTTACCTTGGACACCAATGCTCTGGTTGCCTACTCACTATTGGCTTGCTTTCATTTGGTTCAAGGGTCCCCTCTGAATTCCCAGACAGCTAGTCCCACTGGGATGCATCACAGATACTATTAGTCCCTCTCTTCAATGATGATTAAGAAAAAACATTAGTTCCCACAAATACCAATCTAATTTTAACTTTTCTCCAGTCCTCTCCCTTGCACATGAGCATGTGTGTGTGCACACACACACACACACGCACACACTTTTTCCCTTCGAGTGATTCATACTGAGGTAATGGGGAATTTGGGGGAATAATGGAAGGACCATCTCTCAGGATTAACTTCATCTACTTTCCCGTGGCAGTTCTGGTCAACAGGTCAACAGCTGCTGCCTTTGCAGTTAGCACCAGGGCTTGGTGATTTCTCCCTCCTCCCAGCCATTCTTAGGAAGACAGAGTTTCAGGAGCTGTCTCCCCGCAGCAGTTCTCCCCAACACACAGGTTTTGTGTGTGTGCCTTGCTTGTTCAGCTGTCTCTTGAGTTGATTCCTCAAGTACCATGTCTACACCTCCATCACTGGGAACTCGCAGTGCAGCATCCATTCCAGTGGGAATTACAGTGGCACATGTCTCTTCTTGAGAAAGGAACTGTTTCAGATGCAACTAATCCTAGAGTTCTTTTAGCCATCATTTCCCAAAATTTCCAGAAAAATTCCACTGACGGCAGAAGAGAGAGGATGTGTGACCTCCGAGGTTTTGAGGCTTAACATGAAGTTGCACAGATTTATGAAACTTTGTAAGTATAAATTTCTTTGATGTCTCATATGCTAGCCTAAAAAGCCATGGGATTTTTGAAACTTATTTCATAATACACTTATGTTTGTTTTAATGAAAAATGTTTCTCACCCCATCCTAACTCATTCTTCTAGTAAAACTGTTACTTCAGAAATATCGTCTTGCCTACCTGGGAAAACTTTGCATTCCACTCCAGGGATGTTGAAGATGATGATGATGATGATGTTGATGAAGAAGAAGACATCTATGAGGACCACAGAAATAGCTAGTTTTTACTGAGCGATCACTGTGTGTCAGGAATTGTGGAGTGACTTGGCAAGCATTATCTCACTTAATTCTTACAACAGCTTTACCAGTTAGTACAATTATTATCTTCATTTTGTAAATAAGTCAGATGACACACAAAGGAGTTAAATAACTAGCCACTTAACAAATTTTACCTAGATTGTTGAGGTTTTACAATATGAGCTCTCACAGTGGTGGAAATTATTGATTTATTTTTCTTCTTCTTCACTAAGAAGAGGGACTAACAGTTGACTACCATGAATCCCAGTGGGCCAGCTACCCAGACATTCAAGGAGGACTCAAACCAATTAACAGATATAACCCAACAGTAACAAGTCAACCAACATTACCAAGAGGACTACTAAGGGACAGAACTCAAGAACTAAATAATGCCAAAATAAACTGTCTTTTTCAACTCTCACATATTTTGAACCCTTATCAAGTGCTCTTTGGAAGTTATTTCATGACTGAATTCTCTTTCTGGTAGCTATGGAGCAGATAATCTATGTTGGCTACAATAAGCCAGACGCTCTGAGGCACGTGTGATGATAAGGTTTAGTGTCACACTTCTGGATGGCCACACAGCCTCAGCTCCCTTTTACTTATATACTAAGGACTCAGGCCCCTTCAGATTCCACTTCTCTTGTCTCCAGAGGTGGCATTTTCCCATAAGCACTCAACCTGCTTTCATCGGCCTACTCTCCCTACCTCCCAAAGGCAATGGATGAACTTCAAATAACTAAGGAACTTAGCCAAAGATGAGATAGACCTTTATATTATCTCTTCATGGAACACTGAGGTCCTTGTGCACGTCAGGTCTCAGGAATATTCGTAGGCAGTCTTTGATTCCCCAAGCTAGATAAGCAACTTAATTCTAATGGGATAGCTGGATAATATCTAGATTAGGTTAATAATAAAAAACCTTCTCTCAGTTCTCCTTGCTTCTTTAGCTAACCAAAACTTTCTTCACAGACCCATTTTAAGCATATATCCTCTGTACCATAACAGCTCTCTATAACAGGTGTTCATTTAAGCAACATGCCAGTGTCTTTTGTGGGGATTTGGTTGGAGCCGAAAGTCACTACTCAAGACCTTACATGAGGATCAATCCAGGAAAATTCTATTTTAAATTCTATTCCAAAAATATGTCATCTTTAAAGAAGACCTTTGTATACTTCATCCAGAAGATGGAAGCTCTGTAACATGTCTCCCCTTTGAATCAGTCGCCAGGAACTTTGAACTCAACTTAATGATTTAATGAAGTAATATGTTTATTTCAGGTGCTTGGTGGCATCTATTTGAGATTGCAATTTGCTTGAGCAGTTCTCAACTCTTGCTGCACATTATAATCTTCTGTTTCAAAAATACTGTATGTCCAGGACAGAGTCCAGACCAGATCTAAGGGTGGGGGTCAAGTACTAGAATGTGCTCTGAGATGACTAACATGTAGAAGGGAGAGTTCAGGACCATTTCTATGGATGCTTTAAATTTGTTGGGACTATTGTTTTAATTCAGTTGTCTTGCTTGTAACTCACTTATTTACCATAACTCAAGTTCTTTTGGAAGAAAGGATCATCATGCATAAATACATAAACCATCAATTTTACCATACTGAACAGGTCTACCAGTAACTAGTCTCTCAACCGTGGTTGTCCATTGGTATCACTTAGGAAGCTGCTAAAAATCCTGGTGCCCAGACCGTACTCCAAACCAATAAAACCATAATCTCTGACCATGGGACTGAGTCACGGATTATTTTTAAAACTCCTTAGGTGATTCCGCTGTGCATCAAGATTGAAAATAACAGATCCATACTCTCTCTTCACTATTATCTGTGTTTTAAAACATGCTGTGTTCATGGACAAAATTATTAAACAAATCAGGTTTATGTTTTGTTTCCAACCTCAGCTTTTTTGGCCTTCCTCTTTCCCAGTCATCCAGCATCTGCATCATGTTTCCTGATGCCCTGGAAGCCTGCTCCTCATGGGCACTTGCTTACCTCACCCTGGATCTCCTTCCTTCTCATTGAGTGTGTTCCAAACAGAAACTCTGCCTTGAGTCTGTCAAGATCCAACTAGCTCAGTGCAGGGATGTCCACATCCAGAGAAACCCTGCTTATTCTAACAAATAAATGACAAGGCATTCCATCTTCCCTTTCTTTTCAATTTCCTTTTATTTTTACCATACTGTCACCCCTCCTGAAACCTTCTGGGAGAGGCTCTTGGACATGTCTTCTAGCTAACTGAGCTTTCACTGGCTGATCAATTTTGCTGTTTAATTCATTTGTTGACTTCTTTACTCAAAATTTCTAATTTATTTGTAACTGAATATCAAATTCATATTAAGATTACCAATATTGTTTGACATTCCAAAACTAGTATTGACCCAATTGCAGAAGATTTCTTTGAAATTTTTAACTACTGTGAAACATCTATCTTAAACAATTAATTGTTCTTCAAACTCTACCATCTCCCTATGCAGTTATTTGTCATGGCTCTTATAGAAATGGAGCACGGATTAGTGTTTGCCTGGGAATAAGAACGTGGTGGAAGCAAGAAAAGAGTGGATAGATCTATTAAAGAGCAATGGAGGAGATCTCTTTGTTGATGGAAATGTTCTGTACCTTGATTTTGTCAATGTCATGTGGTTGCAATGTTTTATCACAGTTTTGCAAGATGTTTTCATTGGGGGAAACTGAGTAAAGGGTACACAATTTCTCTCCATATTATTTCCCACAAATGCATGTGAATCTACAATTATCTCAAACTGAACATTTTAAGAAGTCATTTGCATGGCTTATAAATCGCACTGACTAATATCAGCTTACTTCCAGCCTCACCTGGGCTACTTTTTTCCTTCACAATGCACACAATGTCTTTGAAGACACCATTCTGTCTCAAAGACATTGCACATGTTCCCTCTGTCCCAAATGGGAGCACAAACGCACTACCATCCCTGACTCTCTCGTGTTATCATGTTATCATTCAGATCACCCTCCCAATGTCATTTACTAAAAGAAGTGAGTCATTTCCCTTTCCATGGGTAACTAAGTCACAAAGTTTGCCAGCATTAACTACACAGGGCCTACACTCATGACAACAGAGAGCCTGGTGTGGGGTCCAGAATGTCAATGGAGACCTATGACTCCCTCAAAAGAAATTCTAGTCCTCATATCTCAGCCATTACTTTATACATTAATATATAATATATATATGTATATAATATATATGTATATATAATATATATACATATATGATATATACATATATATTAATATATTATATAAATATATATAATATATATAAATAAATATATATTATATATATATTTCCCCCCTGCTCCTTTTTCTCTCTCCTCTCCTTTTGGTACTCCCATTACATGTATGTTGGTATGCTAAACAGTGTCTTACATTTCTCTGAGACCCCATTCATCTTTCTTCATTTTTAAATCTGTGTTCTTCAGTTTGCATAATCTTTATTGGTTGTTCTTCAAATCAGCTTACTCTTCTTTCTGCCACTTCAAATCTACTGTTGAGCCACTATAATGAAGTTTTCATTTCAGTTGTTATACTTTTCAACCCTGAAATTTCCATTTGGTCTTTCTTTTAAGTAATAATTTCTATCTCTATATGTTCTCTGTTTGAATATGAGCTATAGTCATCATATCTTTCTTTACATCTTTAAGCATGGTTTCCTTTTGTTCTTGGGCCATATATATATCCAGGATCTGAGCCTTTCACTGGCAATGTCTGTTGCCTGACTTTTTCCCTGTGTATGGACATTTTAGATAATATACTGTGGGCATTTTAGATAATAATTGTATAATAACAACAATTATAACAAATGTAGGCACTGATCTCCCCCAGGAAGTATTATTGCTGTTGTTTGTTTATTTATTTGTTTAATGATGTGGCTGTACTTCTTTAGTGAAGTCTCTTTCCCCCACAGTCTGAAGCCTCAGACGTTGTCCGTCAGAGGACAAGGCATGGCATAGCCACCCTGGGATGACAGTAGTTTCAGCTGGGCTCCTTTTCACTGTCTTTTTTTCCTGATCTCATTGTTAAACTGTCTGCGTCTGTGAGTATCACAACTATCTGTTAAGCTCCACTGATTGCTGACTGATTGTGCTGTTGTTTAGACTATGCCTTGGGGATAAATTGCTCTATAGCCTGATCCAATTAAATTTAGGCCCTTTCGGGAAGGTAGTTTTTGAGGTTAGTGTTTGAGGTTTGTTCTAGCCTCAAGAGAGCTCTTTTTATCTTTCTCTTTCTCTGATTCTCTCTAATAAGGTAGCTACACTTCCCATATCCTGTTACAAATTAATCAGTTCTTTTAGGGAGATTGTCAGTGCCCTGTTTGCCATCCTCCTGCTTCTTCATCCTACCCCAAATCTTTGAGCCACTGCCCCAGATCTGGCAGTCAACAGTCCTGCTACCCTGAGAGTGACACCTCTGTTTTATGACCAGCACAGCAGGCAAAGATGGCTGTAGCCTCTGGTCTTCTCAGCTTCTCATTTCTGGTATGAGGCCTCCACCCTATGAGAAAGTCAATGCGAGGGTGATGAGAGCCCCTGTGCTCTCAGTTTGTCCAGCCTACTGTAAAGTCTCCTCCTCCAAAAGAGGCTGGGTGGAGGAAGGTGAGCCTCCAACCTCTCAGCCACACCCACCTAGAATTGCTCCCTCTGTAGCACAAAGCTGGGGGCAGATGAAAAAGCCTAATGACCTCCCTCTCTTGGGGGAGATACTTTAGCCCTTGACTGGAAGTTTTGGGGAGTGGAGAAGCCCTGTCTTCTTGGCCACACCCATCCACAGTGGAGCTCCTGTCATCCTGAGCTAAAGAGGAAGGGAGAGAGGGAACAAGTCATAGCTTAAGTGCCATAGACTTTACTGTTTTTACTGAGATAGTAGAGTTTCTTAAATAAATATTTCTTCATTTTCTGTATAACTTTAAGATGATGCCCAGATTTCCTTTCTTTAAAAAAAAAAAAAATTTTTTTTTTCTTATAAATTTCCCCAGTTTCACCAGTTGTATCCGGGGACCAGGCCTGTGAAACTCCGCAGACTGCCACTCTGGAAGCAATTCCCTTTAGGCCCATTTGGATTCATTAGAGAGTTTCTGGAGTGATTCTCAGAAGAGAAAGGCTGAGGGCCTGATCCTTTTCTTTCCATGAGGTTTCTTAGACCTGCCTGAAAATCCCCAGTACTTTGATACTATAATTAACCAAGAATATGAAGAGAAATAGCTCTTGTGAAGCCAAAAGTAAGTAAATTTTTCTATGCTTCCCGCAGAAGAATTAGTATCTGTTCTCATTATAGCTATATGACCAAAAATTTATATTTTCCTTGTAACAAAGAAACTTAAGAAGTAATTTGAGATTTTCACAAGTCATGAAACTGGCAGTCAATAATTCAACTACAGTATTTCTTGCTTAATTTTTTTTCAAGTTCTGCATTATTAGTCATGCGATTGTGTCAGACGTACTACATCAGTTTCATATGCCTTCCCACCTAGAGTGTCAGCGCTATGGGGATAGGAACCGCTTTGTCTCTAGCACCTATCATAGAATACTATAAATAGTATATACCCAATAAATCTTAGTTGAACGAACAGGCACTGCATAGTATAAATTGGTATTAGGACACTGACAAACTTGAATACTTGGGGAGAAATTGACATCCTCTTAATGAACATTCAGTTTGAGAGTAGCTTAAAGATTAGGCCATCCCCAGGAATGAATGCAATCTACAATATCTTCGAGGAGTCTGGCTTGTTATGTCCCTATTTTTACACTGTCTTTCCCCTCCATTCCTCCCCTCTCCTTCAAGGAAAATCAGGCTACAGTTAATATCAAAGTTCATTCTGAGAAGGAAAACAATATCCCATAAGAGAAGCTTAGGAAGATAACAAAAACACTTAACCTGTTTGCTTTGATTATATGGGAACTTATAGATTAATTGTACATTTAACAAACAACTGTTTTTAAACTATTGGCTGACCGAATCAATTTTTTTCCATCATAAGCTCCTTTCTCTTTTAAATAAAAAATTTTTAATTACATAAATTTACATGTAACACTGTATAAGTTTAAGGTGTACAGCATATTATTTTGATATATTTATATATTATAATCGATAGCCCATGTAGCAATATTTATCACATTATATAATTACAGTACAATATTACTGTGTATATTCATTAAACAGTGCATTAGATTTCTCTCACTTCTTTATTACTCATTTCAAGTTTGTGCCCTTAAATACCATCACTCTTATCTCTCCATCCCCTGGTAATCACCATTTTACTCTTTTACAAGTTTAACTTTTTCAGATTCCACATATAAGTTATGTAGTGCTTATCTCTATCTGACTTATCTCACTTTGCACAGTGTGCTCAAGGGCCACCCAGGCCTGAAGAATATTCTCCTGGCTGAACAATATTCCATTGTGCATATGTACCACATCTTTTCTATCCATTCATCCCTTGAAGGGCCTTTGGGCTGTTTTCATATCTTGGCTATTGTGAATAATGCCGCAATAAACCCGGGAGTGCACATATCTCATTGAGATTCTGTTTTCATTTTTTTGGGTACATAACCAGAAGTGAAATTTCTGGATCATACAGTAGATATATTTTTAATTTTTTGATGTGTTTCCATTTCATTTTCCATAGTGGTTATACCAATTTACATTCCCACCAATAATGTATAAAGTTTCCTTTATCACTGCATGCTCTCCAGTACCTGCTGTCTCTTGTCTTCTTGATGATAGCCATTGTAACAGGTGTGAGGTGATATTTTATTGTGATTTTCATATGCATTGCCTTGATGATCAATGACATTGAGCATCTTTTCATGTGTCTGTTGTCCCCTTTGATGTCCTCTTTGGAGAAATGTCTATTTAGTTCCTCGGCCCATTTTTAATCAGATTGTTTGGTTTTGTTGTTGTTGTTATTCAGTTGACTGAGTTCTTTATATATTTTGGGTATTAATCCCTTATCTGATATTTGGTTTGCAAAAATTTTCTCCCATTCTATAAGTTGTCTTTATTTTGTTAATTGTTTCTTTTTACTGTGCAGAAGTTGAGTTTGATGTAGTGCCATTTGTTGATTTTTATTTCAGTTTTCTGTGCTTTTGGCATGATGCCCCAAAAAACATTGTCAGGACAATATTGATGAGTTTATTCTCTACATTTTCTTCCAGAAGTTTTATGGTATCAGATCTTAATGTTAAGTCTTTGATACATTTTGAGTTAATTTAAATGAGTGATGTGAGCTAGAGATCCAAATTCATTGTTCTGCATTCTTCCTTAGTTCTCCAGTTTTCCCAGCATCATTTCTGGAAGAGACTATCTTTTCCCCATTGGGTATTCATGGCTCCCTTGTCAGATACTAGGTGGCTGTATATGCCAGGGTTTAATTATGGGCTCTGTATTTTGTTCCATTTGTTGATGTATGTATTTTTGTACCAGTACCATGCTGTTTTTATTACTATGGCTTTTTAAAAATTACTTTTATACTATGGCTAGTATACTAGTGCAGTTTGAAATCCAGAAGCATGATACTTCTGCCTATGCTCTTTTTCTCAGGATTGCCTTAGCTACCAAACTTGTTCACCTCTAAAAATGTTGGTTTTCTCTAATTAAAAAAAGAAAGAAATTGAAGATCCTATGCTAGCTATTTAATAAAATGAAAGGAAAAGAATGAAAACTTTCAAGCTAAATTGTAAAAGGGGGAAGAAGAGACAGAGAACACAAACCAGACACACCAACTCTGGAATTCCTAGGGTGATGCTTCAAAATAAGAGCTAAAGTATTCCAATGGACTATCTTTCCAAAGGACCACAAATCCTGTTTCACTTCTCTGAGATATTTTATGTTGTTTCGATTTCTGCTCTGATACCAAAGCTAACTGCGTAATACTGAAATAGTCAGTTATTGTAGTTTCAGTCAAATTCATAGATGGGTTGTGACAGAGCTAGATGACGCATATCCACAAATGACTTGCCAAAAAGCCAATTCTAAATTTACAGAAGCATTAATAATATCACCAGTTAATCTTAATGTTTAATAAGAAAACATGAATTTTAGAAATAAATGGGGCACCTGGATGGCTCAGTTGGTTAAGCATCTGACTCGATCTCAGCTCAGGTCTTGATTATAGGGTTGTGATTTCAAGCCCCGTGTTGGGCATAGAGCCTACTTAAAAAATAATAATAAAATAAAAATAAAAATAAAAATATATAAAGAAGCTTATTGTCTATAAAGACTTTTGGTGTGAGCAAGGTACAAGGAAAGTCAAGGTACAAGGAAAATCATCTATTTCAGAAGCACTACAAATTACAGACAGACTATAAATTATTTCCAAGGAAAATAACTAGCAAAACAATTCTATCTTTAAAAAGTCTCTGTTTCATCTTTTCAGGATTATTCCAGCATTTAGTAAGTCCAAATTTTTTACTGCTTCCATTTCTTTCAGCTCTAAAATACTAAATAATATTTTCTAAATTCCTCCTTCCAATAAATTTTGTTTATTTATAGTCTGAGATAATCAACAAACAGCCAAAAAACTGTTACTGAAGATTACATTATAAAAACTAGCTGTAGAGAACCTAAATTATCTGTCACCACATAGTATACTGTTTACATCAAAATGACCTTACAGCTAAACTGCCTGTTCTAATGAGACTTTACTATTCCAGTAAATTCTTCCCCAGGAAGATGAAGTTGTGCATAATTTAATTGTTTTTTGGAGGAACTTTCCAAAAATCCATTTGTTCCAGTAACAGACTACTCAAATTGCCATTTTCAGAGTAAATGCCCCTTTTCAGGACATAGGATTGTTCCACTCATCTCATCAACCAACCGTTTACTCCTCAAATCTTACTTTCAGATCTTCACCTCACTGTGTCCACTGGTTCTAAACTATTCCGTTACAAACTTCCTCAGTTTCAATCAGCCCCCTAGCCCACATTGAAAGATGTGCCTTAAGTGAGAACCCTGAAAATCTTATAAATATTCCACCTATCCTTCCTCTCCTGAGAAGGTGCAAAGAATCTCAAGGTAGGAGTCTCTCTTACTGAGGTAATAACTTGGCTTTGCTTTATGAACAAATTATTTTGGTTGTCTTTTCTGGGATTCACGGAATCAGTCATTGGCACTATAAACTTTAAATAAACCTCCTTTACAGTATGTAACCAATGATATTAATTAGGTCTATTATTCTCATTTATATACTACATTTATAATTATAACAACTCCCTAGTAAATGGTTTATTGGACTAAGTGGATAAATTTAACACAGAAGCTTAAAAAAGGCTGTATGAAACCTTCATCTACTTACTTTGTACAGGATATAAAGTACATCATCATAAAACCATTGGAGGCTTTTCATGGTTTCAGCATTGGGTTGCTCTAATACTCTTCTAGAAATCTCTATTGCCACTATATTAAGAAATCTGCAACATCTCTAACTTGATTAACTTATCATAGTGAGCAAAATCCCTGTACTTTCAGAAAGTACACAGGGCATTGGGCTTACCCCATAACATAAATCACAATCTAGAAAAATTTTAGACATTTTCTGACATAATAGAAATAGAGCAAGTCTTTTATCTTCTAAAATTGAATGCCAAAGACTTAACTAGATATTTTTATTCTGCAGGGTTGCTTTGTCATGTAACTTTATTCTGATTTCTACTTGATTTCTACTAAGGCATTCCTGGAACATATTTTATTAATTGGTATTAAAATATGCCAACATCAATTTATGTATTCATATATGAAAGACTGATACAACAATTTCTTTTCTTGGATCTAGAGTTTGAGAGCCTAATAAATAATTCCTCTTTTTCTCATCCATGCTCGAAACCATTTGAGAGATAGAAGCAAGCAATGGAACTCAAAATATCAGCTTTATTACTGATAAAGCTATTGGAAAATGGGGCTTTAGGTCTGTTAGTTCAGTGGACTTCGCTGGCAATGCAGATAAATGGTAGCCCTCTCATGTTTAGTGCTTATCCCTATGAAATCTCTAAAATGAGAGCAACTAATCCTAAAGCATACCAGGAAAAGGGGTTGAGCTACGTTCCTTCTGAATTTTGTCCAATTTTTTCTTCTGGTCTTTCCAATCAGAAAAGTACATCATCTCCCTTAGTGAGTATTGAATAAAGGGGTGGGAAAGACAGGAGGGTTTATTCCCAATGGGAAACCTTCCAATGCAAACACAAAGCCAAGCCAAGGGGAAAGGAGTTTGTCCTTAAACACACAATAGCTAGATATTATGATTGGAGAGGTGACAATAGATACGTAACTACTATTTATTGTTCTACAAACTGTTTCCCCTGCTGTTTGGGGGAGATGCCTGAAATCTCCATCATCAGTCATAGATGTAAAATAAGTTAATGTATCTCCAGAAATGTCCTGTTCACTAAAAATTATATGTTAAATGATATTTTTTAAAAGGGTAAAATCATGACTCATACAAATATAAGATAAAAATGTGTCAAAGAATTTATTTAATTCAGTAATAAATGAGAGAACCAGTAAGATGTTAAAACCTGTTCAAAAAAAGAATTCAAAAAACATGTACATAGATATAGGCAATTAGAAATGCTGGAATGAATGTATAAATAGATTCAAAATTGGTTGATGTCTACAGGAAAATAACAAATTGCATTTCCATTGATAAAATACATTTGAATTTCTATGGACAAAAGTTATTTCCATCAGTATACAATTTAGATTGCAAATTAGCTTGAAGACAACAAAAGGCATAGATTATCCAGGAGAGTGCCCTAGACAGGATACCCAGCAGCTTTTTTGTACATTTCAAAGCCTTCTACAGTGTTCTTTGACATATCCTGTTAGGGGAAAAAAACTAGTGAACTATTGTCTCTTAATCTGTGTTATCACATTAGCATATACTATTTCACAGTAAAAAATACAAGATGTGCAAAAAATATAAATGAACTTTTTAAAATATAAATCACCATGATCTCCACATCTCCACTGGATTCAGGTAGTTAGTGTCCATCCCTACCAGTATTAGCTAAGTGTATTTTCTGGCCTGGGGGAAGGGGGCAGGGGCTAAATGTGGGATTCCTCCCTATCTCTTATCTTCCCCAAAACAATTCTAGGACAGATTATCTGGCTCCTCGTCTGCTCTCTTCCAAAGACAGTCCTGAAGCCATTAGCTTTATTTCCTGATTCCTCCAGGACTTGGCTCTGGATACCCAAAACCAGACTTTTCACTACTCAAAAACCTTGAGCCTATCAAAGAGCCAGTTATTGCAAATCAAAAGCCTTGGCGTTCAAAATTGTTTTCTTTGCTTTTAGTTCAAATCACTATTTTAAAACTGCAGTGATGAATCTCAACTATGACTTTTCTCTTGCCACCTCTGCTGCCATGTTTGCAATACACCCCAAGATAATGGACGCCGCTGTCAGAAAAGGAAGACATTTATGTACATGGAAGTATAAGACCTTACCCTAAGGGCAAGGTTGGATCTAAATGATATATTCCGCTTGAAAGTCTGCAGCAAATTACTATTTTATGGATGACATAAAATCTAAGCCAAAATATTTAGGACATGACCAACAAATGCATAAGATATTAAAACAATCACTGAGGGAACAAACATTATGCTCGTAATTAAAAAATACAAACCTGAAATAATTTAAGTCTCTGCACCTGTTAACTCTTGCGTTGTGTTTGATGTAGACGAATGAGGTCTGCTAACTTAAAAGGGAAATTTTATAGATTCAGGTAGATGTCAGCAATAGTAGTCTGCTACATTGTCCTCAGACAAGAAAATCATGTTTGATTCCACCTGAAAAACATTATTTCCAGGTGAGGCTTGGGTGTTTTGTTGTTGTTGTTTTTTGTTTTTTCCTTTTTAAATGGCTTACGGTTGGAAACACTACCTGAATTAGCTGTGTTGATGTTAGGAAACTTGACTTTGATCCACAGTATCACCTACCAGCTGTTGCTCACAATGGAACTGCTGTGATTTACAAAAACTTTTCAGATTTTAAATTGCCATCATATCTAAGGCAGTTTGGGCAAAACAGTTAAGGTAAAACAGGAAGATGGGGTTTACAGTTTGAAGGAAGCAACAGCTGTTCACTATCGGGGAAGAGAATTGAGGACAAAACACAAACTGTCGGTCATGCATGCAAGCAGAAGAGATAAATGGCTCAGTGAAATGACTCACTTTATTTTCAAGTGAGCTTTGTAGCTGTTTTTCCTCTACTACTGTGTTAAATATTTAAATTTACCTTTAATTATAGCCAAAGACTAGACACCAAAACTTAAATTCCTTCAACCCACTGCAGAGAGGACATTAAATGCTTACTTCCAAAAATAACCATGTTAAGTGCTTTAGTAAGACATAGATCTGGCAGAAGATCCCTTGAAAATAAATACTGCGTGGGTCAAATCATCTAATTATTTTAGACAAGCTGTAAATGTGTTTTAATGGGCCCAAACTAAAATTGTTGGAGAGGCTCCATAGTTTTTGTATGTGTTGGGGAGGAGGGGAGGGTTACGTGGCTTTGTGTATTAATTTTTGTCATCCATGATCGTATTTGTATGTATTCAGATAAGACTTGGAACTGTCCACAATATATGATCAAGGAACGCTCAATTTTTAATGGAAAAGAAAAATAAAGCAGTCATAACTAAATATTTTCAAAACATTTTCGTTTTTCTACTTTGTATTAGCTTTTTTCATTCTTCATTCAGGTTTGAAAGCCTCCAAGTAAAAGAAAGAAAAGCATGAGACTAGGAAGAATGGAAGAGGAAGGCTGAAAGGGGAAGAAATAGGAAGGGAAGCAGAACAGAAAGGCCATCCGTGAGCGGTGGATCAGTCCAGGTCAGGGGCTGTCAGCGGCAGGAACTGACTTCAGCTAACTAAGCAGAAAGGCAATTTGTTGGAAGCATAGGAGTAATTCACAGAATGGTGAGTAAAAGTTAGAATCCAAGACTTGTAAGGGACAGGAATAAGAGCAGAAATGAATGGCCACATTCTTCTAGGTGAGAAAAATCAGTTCCAATGATGTCCTATCCTTCCATCACTGTGCCCTGGGTGCAGCCACCAGAGCTGGAGAGTATGACCCACCTAGTTCAAATCAGTCCCGATCACTTGGCTAAAGGGGATGCAGGCCAACTGTCACTCACCAAGACGGCACCACTGGGAGAATGGAAAAAGGAGAGTAGAGGAAAATACCACAAGAAGTGAGAAAGGAACAAGTAAGTAAAAAAAACCCTGAGCAAAAACAATAATGGATTATTTTTTCTAAAGATTTTATCTATTTATTTGACAGAGAGAGAGAGAGAAAGGGGAGACAGTACAAGCAGGGGGAGTGGGAGAGGGAGAAGTGGGCTCCGAACTGAGCAGGGAGCCCAATACGAGGCTTGATCCCAGGACCCTGGGATCATGACCTGAGCCAAAGGCAGACGCTCAACCAACTGAGCCACCCAGGCACCCAATAATGAATTATTTTATACCCATTAAATTAAAGCTCGTTTTGAAGTCTTTCACTTGTTTCTTGGCAGGATGAGGATAGGGAGGAGGTAAATAAGGATAATCTAAGATTAGGTAGAGGCTGTTATTTCTCAGGAAACAGATCAGTAAACCATATTTTTCAGGATAATTTCTTTCTTTTTTTTTTAAAGATTTTATTTATTTGTTTGTCAGAGAGAGAGAGAGAGCAAGAGAAAGCACAAGCAGGGGGAACAGCAGGCAGAGGAGAAGCAAGCTCCCTGCTGAGCAAGGAGCCCAATGTAGGACTCGATCCCAGGACCCTGGTATCATGACCTGAGCCAAAGGCAGATGCTTAACTGACTGAGCCACCCAGGCATCCCTTCAGGATAATTTCTAAATAGTAATATGAATAAAAGATATGCCTTCTAATTGAAAATTGTCTTAAAATTGATTTATATGTGATGACCAACAGCAGTTTATTACGTCAATCTGAATTATAAATTATGCTTTAAAGAAATACACTTTTATTTTGTTCACTTAAACAATTAAACTAAATGCCCACAAATTTGGGATTTCTACAGCTCTGCAAAGAATAATTTTATTTATAGGTCATTTAACAATATACAAGTAAATTATACCAAACATTGAGTATAATAAATTATACTAAAACAGTTCATGCTCTTAAAAAGATTCTATCAGCATTTTCTATTACATTATTTGTTTTATTTATTTATTTATTTTTAAGGATCATGCAAAGGGAAGCTCCAACTCAATCTGGATGAAATGTCCATGCAATTATCAATTCAAAAGGTTTTCTGTTATCTTACTATATTAAAAATGATACTGAAATTAAAATCTTCGTTTTTACATAGACTTTAAATATTTTAGAAGTAACTGCACATATTTGTATCTTTTCAAAAATTTAGCTTCAAATATTGGAATCTTAGAAAGGAAAGTTTCATGAACACAAGACCAGACTAATAATAAACCATGAAATGAAAAGTTATTCTGCAGGAGATCTCGTAACTAACATCATTTAATTGAAAAACACCCTTCAACAAAGGGTGTCTGATTATTACAGGCAAGCTAAAGGAACAGGAATGGCGAATACAGCATTAACCTACTGCTAGCTTTGTGACCTTATCAAGTCACCTGATCTCCCTGAGCCTCATCTACTCACCAGTCAAATGGGAATAATAATATTGCTTACGTCTTACGTCGTAGGTTTGCTGTGATGATGGAATAACACACGTGAAGTGCAGGTTGTGGGTGTAGCCCCTAGTACGGATTGGATAGTTATTAAAAGGACTAGTGTTGCACCGTGTAAATATCTATAGTCTGAACAAAAAGAACGGGAAAATGACATCACTCTAGATACGAGGTAGAGAGCTTCCAACCATGGAATTGCATTTCTTCTAATGAGTCAATTAATATTTGTCATTGAGTTTATATAAAATAAAATCTAAGCACACCAAAGCGTCCGTGTAAACGTCCCATCCAGTGCTCGCAATCTTGAACCTAGCAGATGCCGCTAAAATGAACAATGATGGCCGTGACAGGCCTTTCCGTGTGTGACATGCCTATTTCCATTGAAATAATCCAAAAAGGGTTATAGGAATTCTTCCTGATGGGAACCAAGCCTGACCCCCCACCCCCTTCCTATTCATTCTATCCATGCTCAGCAATTGTGCCCGGCCCCTCGGACAGTGAAGTCTGTCTCTAGCCTCATTCCTAATTGTTTCCTCTTCGAAAACTTCCAGCTTCAAAGGCACTAAAGAGAGAAGCCCAGACGCCAACCGCTCTCCTCAAAAGCAGGAAGCACACATAAGTGCTCTGCCTTGGTGGACGGACCCCCTACCTGGGGGTCAGCGGCTGGCTGGGCCGGGCTCTGCAGGCCTTTTCTATCCCATAAGCACCCTGGGCTCAGTGTCTAATGGCAGTGAGCTTGTCGAGGGCCAACAGAAATGCATGAGATCTGAAAAAAATTATGAGCTCCAAAATACGAAAAGAAAAACCAAAGATGAAGTAATAAATGTGTAAGTTAATGCCTGTTTCTGTCAAATTTCTATCGTGATTCCATAGCATTAGTTGTTCGAGTACATTGATATGTGTAAGGACATTGCAGGTGCAAAGAGTTGCAGGTTAGGTGTTCATACCTCACTACTTCATGGAGCTCTCTGAAAATTTACAGTGATTGCCGAGAAATATCAGCCAATCATAAATGCGTTACTTATAATAAGTAATTTTAAATTCTATAAAAATGTTTATAACAAAAATAACTGTGTTGATGTAGGACAGGAGCGCACTGAAATGCATTTGCAATGACATGGCAAGGTGACACCAAAAGTAAAATGCTGATGAACCACTGAGGTCAGCTTGTTCAGCCTTGTAGGCTTTGAGAAGACAAGAACAACACATCTCCTGCCCCCCAAGCTGCTGACAAGGCTCCCTAAAGAGACCCACAAAGAAATATGAAAGGATTCACAGCAGAGATAAATACAATTCCGTGGACTGTGCATAAGAACCAGTCATGTAAACACACACACACACACACACTGGTGGGTGATGGGGACATTATCCTCAAGTGACACCTATACTGAGCTATCAATCCCAATTTTGAAAAACTGCAATTTCCATATAGTGTGGGAATATTAAGCTGATATGAATATGAGTCAAGTATGATTAGGATGCAGGACAGAGACCAGGTCCCCCATGCTTGTTTCTCACCCCAACACACACGAATGATGACCCCCTTGTGTTCTTTCAACAGTTAATGTGTGTTGAGTACCCACAACGTGAAACAAGCTTATTCCAGATACTGGGAATACCTACTGGACACTCTCCTATGATTTTGAAAACACTCCTGTGAAATTCAGAGAATAAAGTTAATAGATCTGAAGACCTCTCTTCTAAATATGATATCCACAAAGCCATGGATTGGTAACTTGCTCTCTATAGATTGCAAACATAGATAAGATCAACTGTGAGTTGTGGTCAAACCCTAGTTCTTTCTCCCCATTCAGAAAAACAAGAGAAAGCTAGTGAGTGACAATGCATTAATAATTACTAATGGTTAATAATTTCCAAACATCTGTATTAAGTTTGTATTAGCAACACCAGATGCTAGAACACTTTCTCTTTGGGCTCTCAATTCCAAGAATGATAACCGTTAGGTCAGAAAGAAATTTTGATAGGTTACAAGACCAAGAGAAGGGGGTTAGTAGCCAGTTGAGTCTTAAGTGTTCCCAAGGCCCAAGCGATACTCACCACCCATAGGTAACATGGAGGGGAAAGGAACGTTTCACTGAGAACGCAAACGTCTCAGAGAAAAAGGCAAGAAAACAAATCGGGAAAGGAAAGAAAGAGAGAAAAAAACAGAGAGAGATTCGAAGGAAAGAGACAGAAAAGAAAGGGATACAGATGCTGGAGCACTTCTGAGAACGGGGGCTCCGGAGTTCAGCACTCCCCCCCCCCACCTCTTCCCTCCTCTACTACGAATGCGTCTTGTAACCATCAGCAAGAATAGATGCTACCTTCCCCCCAAGTTCTTGCAGATGGTGTGAGGTTCAACAAGTTAATAAATATGTTAATGAACGTCATTAAACCTAAAACCTTTGCTTCTGTCATCCTTCTGTTTCACTTTATTTAAAGGATGGATAAAAGTATTCATTGTCTTCGGTTCCTGAGAAGGAGCTCCACTTGATACCGCGAGTTGTATCTGAGCCCAGCAATCAGCACGGATAGAGCGGTTAGTGCGCTTTTGCAGAGCAATCCTTGGCGGTCAGAAAGCAAATGCATTGCGAAGTCACAACAATAGGTACGTTAATCCCCCGAACAAATTAGTATTAGATTCTGTATTCTAGCTGGAGACGAACTAACAGGATATTTACTGTATTTCGTGGGGCCAAAAAAAAAAAAGGAGATGCCGTCCGGTTTTGTTTTTTTTTTTTTTTTTCAACGTCCCGGTGTTGTTTTGAGATTGCAGAAAGACATGCTTGTTATTATAGTGACTTTACTAGCCTTCCAGAAGAAGTTTAAGATCAACCAGAAGGGATAGTCTTTAGGATAAAACAATAATAATACATTTGCGAGGAAACGGATGCAAAAGAAGCCAGTAAGCCTTGTCAAAACTAATTATTTGTAGGTGAAACATCCAAACCCAGTCGCAAGATGAACCCCACACACCAGTTTGCATTTGTGCCCGAGCCCCTGGAGCCTGAAAGGAACATTGCATTACTCCGTTGGCAGAGGCAGCCAAAGAACTGGCCGTGTTGTGTCTTGTCATCACAATGCTTCTTTCTGTTACATGGTTTAAAATGTTTGACAAGCACATTACAAAACCAGCTGAGGAAATGCTTCCCTTCCAGGGATTAGGTTTTGAAGCCGACCATTAACACTGGCCTTTGTCAGTGACTCAGCGCACATTAGCAAAAGAAAGCTTCTTACAGACAGACTTGCTCTTAAGGAGCCTCTAATGGGAACACTGGCGGCTTTGTAATTGCTTCTTCACACGTTGTTAATGGAGGTTTAACTGAGGCAAAGGGAGTCCTTCCTTGTCCCCAGCAATTTATCTTTTTTTTAAAACAATTATTTCCTATCTTTATCATATTAAGACAGTCGTCTAATCAGATTGCAATGAGACTAATGACTTGATTCCTAATTAAATGGAAAGAAGTCGTCTAACAAAATGGTCTTTTTCTCAAGTGTGTACAACTACCAAAAAGCCTTTGGCCAAGTTGTTGCCAGAAAAGGAATAAGCAAAGCCACAGAAAAGAGGACTTTGGTTCCAGATGAATATTTCTCTACATAATAGGGCAACGACACAAGAATGAATTCTTAGACCAACTCTCTTTTTCACTGAGTATTTATTACCATCGGGTAGCCTGACTCTTTCACTTAGGTTTGTAATTTGCTTTCATGGAGTCTTGTTTCTAATTAAAAATTAACCCTATCGTCCCTGTTATCATTCGATCATGCTCTCAGATCTCTTCATCCTATTTCATTCTCCGCCTCGTTTTCCAAAAACCACTGAGGGCACGAAGAAATGTCAACCACTCATCATCGTTCCCCAAAAACCCTTCCCCTTTGAGAGTGACACAGCTACATGGAAGTTGGAAGCTGGTTACTTGTCCTAACATAGTTTTCCATACATTCAAATATAGAAGCAAAGTAAAATAGCACCGTTTAGGGGCGCCTGGGTGGCACAGCGGTTAAGCGTCTGCCTTCGGCTCAGGGCGTGATCCCGGCGTTATGGGATCGAGCCCCACATCAGGCTCCTCTGCTATGAGCCTGCTTCTTCCTCTCCCACTCCCCCTGCTTGTGTTCCCTCTCTCGCTGGCTGTCTCTATCTCTGTCAAATAAATAAAATCTTTAAAAAAAAAATAGCACAGTTTACCTTCTCTAAAACATTGCCCCTCATTCCAGTCTGAAGGCATAGTATGTAGCCAATACAAAGTAGACAAGCGGACGTAAAATAACTAAATAATGGTCCCAATATCCAAGCCCTGGGATGTTTGGAGGCTTAGTACAAGACCTCTTACCTGACACAATGACACAATTGGGATTTATAGATCATTGTTTATTGAAGAAGTCATTTAATGTAAGCAATATACATGTACACACAAACATATTGTATCTTAGCTTAATATTGTTGTACACTCGTCTTCCAGTCTTCTGATAAAGAACCGAGGTCTTGTGAATTGTGACTTTGGGTGTGCTAATTGGACCTACTTTCAGCAAAACTACCCTAAAGACTTAACGATGAATTTCAAGGTCGTTATTTAAATTCTTTTAAGTAAACCTAGAACTTACCAGTGCTTTGACAGAATTATACTTTTTCGTTTTCCCCCAATATTTTATAACTACTTCATCTACCTTTAATTCAATATAATCTTGAAAATCCCTCTCCTCTGTGATATCTTTCCAATGTGCTAAATTTATTTTTCAGAGAAAATTTTTCTTTTCATATTTCATCAAGTTAAATGTTTAATTAAATTCTCTAACAACAATAACAATTACCCCTGGAATAAACAGTTTAAAGAACTTGCACAACTGACTCCCGCTAGCATACAATTCCAGCAGTGGGAACTGAAGTGGGTGTACCAGAGAGTGTCCTGTTCCTTATGAGGGTCTCCCATGCCATAGCAACGGTCAGCCTATTTACAGAGGTAACAGAGAGAGGCAGCTGAACCACAAAGTCATCTAGTGGAAGTCGGTTAAGCGGTTATGGCCTTTTTAATATATTACACAAGATATCAGGGCACGGACCAAAAATGACTATTTTCAGTTAAGACTGCTAACAGAAAGTCATTATTTTCCAAGAAGAATGCTTAAAATGCCCTTCCACTCCCACAGCATGCAGAAGAGTTCTCCCTGAGAGTTGGTAAGAAAGGACACAGCCACAGGACAAAGACATTCAAATTTGAGGGGAGGGAAAGGAGTCACAGCAGGGAGCAGACCCTCCTGGTACCCAAAATCTTCCAACTAGATTGATTTAGAATATACCGGAGACAAGAGATCAATGATCCTTGCAATTCAACTGTTATTCGACTTACTGTAAGGAGGGTTTGCCCAATAGCGATACCTGTGATACAAAAGAATGGAAAGAAGCAGCAACATATAACAAGAATTGTACAACACGACCGAGTGAGGTTTACCCCAAGTATGTGAGGTTGGCTTAAAATCTGAAAGTCAATTAATGTAGTATACCATGTTAATAGAATAAAGGGTAAAACTGTATTTGACAAGGTCCAACACTTATTCATGATATAAGCTCTTAACAAGGGGCACCAGGGTGGCTCAGTCATTTGAGCGGCTGACTCTTGGTTTTGGCTAAGGTCCTGGGTTGGAGCCCTGCATCCAGCTCCGTGCTCAGCGGGCACTCTGCGTGTGGATTCTCTCCCTCCTTCTGCCCCTTCCCCCACTCGCTCTCTCATTCTAAAATACATAAATAAATATTTTTTAAAATTCTTAACAAATAAGAAGGGAGCAGAAAGGATCTTTCTCAACCTAATAAAGGGCATCTGATAAAAACAAACAAACAAAAAACCTATCATCAGACTTACTGGTAGAAGAGAAACGCTTCATCTAAGATTAGAAACAAGGCAAAATGTCCATTGTCACCATTCCCATTCACCGTTGTACTGTGTTCTAGCAACGACAATCAGGTGAGAAAACAAAGGTATTCATACTGGAGATAAATAAGTAAAACTGTTTTTATTTGAGAATGACACCATCCTGAATGTACAAAATCATATATATCGAACAATCATAAACACTACATGTTGCATGATTCAAATTATACACATTGTTTAGGAAAATACAACTGTAGAGAGACGGAAAGCAGATCAGTATTTATCTGGGCTGGGAATGGAAGTGAGAATTGACTGTAAACAGACAAAAGGAGAATGTCCTAAAACTACCTTGGGGTGATTGTTATATAATACTCTAAATTTCTGAAAAATTACTGAATTATACACTTAAAATAAAATAATTTTGTGGTGTAAATTATACCTCTGTGATGCTGCTTAAAAATAACTAATATTTAACTTACTAAGGGCCAAGCACTGTATTGATTACTTTGCATCAATTATCTTGTTTAATCTTCTCCAAGACATTATGAGTGTGTCATGTTTATGCATTATGGATGTATAAATTAAACATTCATAATATCTTGGAGAAGATTAAATAAATAATTGTTTCACATCCCCATTTTATGGCTAAAGAAACTGAATCAGACAGGACTGAAATTGTTTGCCCGACAGTACGTGGTGAGTAACCAGTGGAGCCAGGACCCAGCAGCCTGACTTCGGATTCCCATCCGTGAAGCATGCACGCATACTGACTCCCAATCAAACAGCCAGCCTGATTACCTCGTCTGAATTGTTGAGATCAATGCGATCCAGAGCATTTTTTAAAGTTTCCCATATTCCTCATAATATAAGGTTTCCAACACTTTGTATATCTAACTGTTTAAAATGGCTAATAGTATGATCTCAGAAATAGCTATTTCATATGGTTCAATCTAATCTAATTTTTTTTTAAGTTTCTGAAACAAGAGCCCATAGTTAGGCACACCCTGTTTTAGATTCTAAAACTTTCCCATAAACAGATTTGTGCGTTATCTTCCTATTAGTTCCAATTCCTTAAAGCCTTTAGGCTTTTTGCACAATGACTACAAAGGATTCGGTCTATTCAAATCTGTTAGCCCCACTATTGCTGCCCGTATAATCTGCTATTTTTCATGTCTTGGCTGTTTTTTCTTTTCTGATTTCTTCATTAGTATTTCTGAAGACCTCTGCTTTGCCTCTTTTCATTCCTTTCAACAAAGTGGACGGCTGATTGCTAACTAGAAACCATAAAGACTACAACATTCAGAGGCTTCAGTTTTGATGACATATTATTTGATCACCATTGTTTCATGAAAACATTGGATGTTACCTTATGTAAGTACAAAGCTATACATGTATTCTCTTAGTTCTGGATCTGTTTTTGTGATCTTCAAGATGCACGGTAAGTAAACAAACCTATTTTGTTATGCTGCTCCACGGATACATAGAGAAGTATTGTGCTGTGTTCAATTATTGATCAACAGTTCAAAATCCTTTCCTAAATAAACAAAAAGAGGGTCCATTTTTCTCTCAAATACCTTCACATTTTTGGAACAAGCTTTTCAAACTTCATTTCACGTTCCCATGATACTTCCCCAAACACCTAAGTATATACAAAATAAAAAAATCTGCTTTAAAAATACATCATTTTTTTTTCTATTTGTTTACACCAAAATGACACAATGGATAGGAAGATTCGGTATCTGTCCAATCAGGACGGGCACCCTCTTTGCACCGCCACTCACTCCTCACTCAAGATGGAGACACTTTAAAGAGATGGCCTAGGTTTAGTTTTCTCTCTTCGGGAAATATCTCTAAATTCACCCCCATTTGCCCTGCAGAACAACTTAGCCTCAACGTGAAGATTTGTTTCTAATCCACCTCTTTCTCCCTGTCATCTGCCCAAGTTTGGAGGTGTACCCTAGACCTGTGCTGTCCAACACTGTGGCCACGAGCCACATGTGGCAAGTGAGTACTTGTTATTCTTTGGTCCAGATTGATATGTGCTGTCAGCATAAAATATTCACACGATGTAGATTATTAGCATGAAGAAAGAATGTAAAATGTTCCATTCATAGTGTTTATGCTGGTAATTTGTTGAAATGGCAACATTTGGGATGGTTTGGGTTAAATTACATATTCTGAAAATTAATTTCACCTGCTTCTTTTAACTTTTTGAATGTGGCTACTGGAAATTTCTGCAAGATACCTGTTCCGCAAAAGAATAGGGCCACTGGGCAGACAAAATATGCTTGTGGCAAATGAAAACGTCTTTAATCAAGATGAATTCAAAGATCTGATGAAGAGAAAAGACTTTTGTTAAATGTGTCCAGGAATCTGGTTGTAGTTCAGATGTTTTCTATTCATTGGCTCTCTGATACTTAAAAAAAAAAAAAAAAACACGAAGGGGACATTATTATTCCCATTTTATAGACAAGGAAATTGAGGCTCAGAGAGTTTGAATAACCAATAAAGGGTAAGTGGTATAGATTCTGAATCAGGTCTGTATGTCTGGATCCAAGCATATTACAGTGAATTCTGAAGTACTGTTGCCAAGAAAACTTTTCTCTAAAGGGCGGGAGGGCCCGGGGGCAAAGGGGGTGGGGCATGGCAAATGGGAGGTGGGCCTCTCTTCTTATTTCTTACCTAACTGAATCTTAAAAAGCAGAATGCATTTTCTAATAAAAGAAGATACAGGAAATAAAGTGACCTCTGAGATGAGGGTCTGTGAGTTCGATGAAAAGCAATTCAAGGTAAATAATATTCTCTCTCTCAAAAGATTGCAGTTGAACAATCTAAACCAAAATGCATTTATTTATTTATTAAACAATTATTGAGGGTTGACAAAGTACTTATCACTGGCCAAGAAGATTTCAAAGAAAGGTAAGACATGATC
Organism: Ailuropoda melanoleuca; assembly: GCF_002007445.2. Lineage (NCBI taxonomy): Eukaryota > Metazoa > Chordata > Mammalia > Carnivora > Ursidae > Ailuropoda > Ailuropoda melanoleuca. Next base: position 111,821,734 of record NC_048224.1, on the reverse strand, counting down.
CCTGCCTTCTTAAGATCTCCGAATATGGCAGTCAAGCAGAGAATACGGCGGTGTGGGCTGAGTCTAACATTAGCAGGTATGCATGGTGCAGGGTAGCTCAGGGATAGTTCTTAAGAGGAGGACAGCCATAAGTTGAGTTCTCCAAGGACAGAAGCATCAAAACTGGGTAAAAATGAACTGCCATCTGGTTGGGGGACTGTAATCATTTGGAATCATGTGATCATGGTGTGCAAGGGAGAGAATGACAGGTAAGAGGGGCCCAAACGGGATTGGATGGGAGGCCTTTCATTCCATGCAAGAAAAAAAGAAAAAGAAAAAAAAGAAAAAGAAAAGGGGAAAAAAAGGATTTTTAAATGTATTCTGAAAATGATTTAATTTTAAGCAGATTAATATAACCATTCAGATTAATATTGAAGTCTCATATATAGCCTGAAAAATTTGACAGTAAGAAAAACTTCACAGTAAGTTTTCTCCTTAGACTTGGGGAAGAAATTGGTCAGAACTGAATCTCATAGGAGGGCATTTCTTGGACCTTGGTGTCTAAGTTTATGTGCATACTGGGAGCTTCCATAGTTAATCTTGTACACAGATGTCAGTAACAACTGATTAGTTGATGATTGTCCTTCAGTTATTTATTAAGGATCATATCTTACTGGGTATCTTCTATCTCAGTTGTTCACACTTGGGATACTTATACAAGCTTGTGCCTTAAATGAAGGAAAGGCACCAGGTCTGTAGATAAGACTGAATGGCTTCAGGTGTCCCATCCCAATGTAGATTTTTAATCCAGTATATATAAAATGAAACATAAGAATGTCTTACTATTGTTATTGAGTTATTATTGTTGTATTGTTATTGTTGTTGATATTATTGTAATGATTTGGTTTTCCCTTGGTTTCACCAGACGTGTGCATTACACTTTACCTAAGTCACCATCCCTTCATTAACTGATGGGTCTTAGGAGAAAAAAAGGCCGGGCAAATGGTGTCTGATTTTCCTTTTCTTTGTATGTTCACATAGTAGGTGCTCACTGAATATTTATTGAATAAGTAGATAAAACTCCATTCAGGTCTTCTCAAACACATATTGAGAACTTTCAGAATGTTTGTTTGTGTACTGGTAATACAAACATGAATAAGACGTAGTCCCTGCCCCATGTTTTAAATTATTATCAGGCGCAAACATTTATTGTAATACTAACCTGGTAAATGCAACAAGAGCACCAGGGGAGCATAGTTTGGCCACTGAGCCCTGCACATAAAAAGATCCAAAAAGATTCCTGATGAGGTGAAGCATTGGCTAAGTCTTAAAGAAAGGGTAAGAGTTAGAAAAGCAATAGAAAGATGGGGTCAACAGCATCGGGGATGTGCCTGACCGGTAGTCATTTCTCTCAACGTCTCAGGGACAAAGATTTATTATAAATGCACTTGGGAGATGGTGCGCATTTCACCTGCCAACGCCTGGAGACCATCCCATTCACTGCTCAGTTATCCTCACCCACCTGGACACATGCAGGGAGTTTTAAGTAATCATAAAGAAACTGCTGACGTTGATGAGATGTGGTATGAAAGTTAGATTCCTACAAAACAAGCAAGGCCACTGGCCTGGAAAGGCCTTTTTTCTGTGTGTACTCTTCCTCCCCAGCTCCTAGAGAAGACAGAGCTCCTTTGGATCAAAGAATCCTGGAATATCCGAGAAAAGAGTTTCTTTTGTTTTTGTTCAAAACAGTTCCGGTAAACCAGCCCCAGGCTGCAAATCTCCAAGTCATAAATAATTGCTGCGGAGTGCAGTGAAATGCTAGTGCCCGGGGCAGTCACTAATGTCGGAGCAAGGGGAAGACCGAAGCCTGCAGAAGTGTGATGATAAACTTGTCTAAGGATCCAAAAGTTTGTTGTGGATACTTCACAGCAGAGCAGGGGACTCTCCCAGGGAAGAGGGCTAGGGCTTTGGGGTCAGATACAAGTGGGTTGAATCCTGCCTGTCTCGCTAATAATTATGTGGCCTTGAGCAAATTACCCAACCTCCTTGAACTTCAGGGTCCACATCTACAAAATGGGAATGACCAACCCTTCCCTGTAGGGTTGTTCTGGAAATTAGTGAAAGTATATTTTAATCTTCCAACACAGTGCCAGCACAAAGTAGGTGCTAGTAAGTGATGATTCTCAGTATCATTGCATCTCCATCGTAAGTCTAGTTGTTCATTACATGTAGCTTTGGAAGAAGGTAGTACCCCCAGAATCTTCCCTGATTGCCTTAAGGAACTCAGGTTCGCTGTCCTTGGCCAGACCTCCGCCCCCTTGCTAATCATTGCTTAAAAAAACATCCGGCCATCTCTTACAGAATATCCTGTCACACTCCTGCATAACCCATCCTCATCCCTCAAATCCTGACACAGCACTCGCCAGACTTGTTTGATTAGATGTGACATCAGTCTGTCCTTGAGAAAGTCTCTTCTTCCTGCCCAAACTGGCCACATTATGGCTTAAGGTCTCACCGTAAGATCTACTAAGAGGATTGATGGAAATTTAGTTTATTAGAACAAAACTTGTTTTTAAAAATTAATTAAATTAAGTAGAAAAAGGCAATTGCAATCAAAAGTTTATTTTTAAATATTTTTAGTTTTGTGTTTGCTTTCTGTTTCTTTGAATATAGGATTTATAGTCGAAGCACCTGCAAGGAAAAAGGCATTGAGAAGACTGGGCACACTCTAGATTATATATTAAAACAGAACTCAAGTCCTTTTATGGAAAAGTAACTTCAATATTTATTTCAGTCCATCTTTTGCCCATTAAATATTTCTGTGTTTCTGAAGCGCCATGTGCTAAGGAATATATATATTTATCTTTGGGTGATATTTCCTGTAACTTGACACATCACACAGAATTTCTTTCCACACTGTTAAATATCTCTATGAACAAGCCCCAAAACAGCTGTAAAATGAGTGTTTGACGTTTTTTCTGCTCTATTACACATCTGGAAAAATTTAAACTTGTTTTCTTTTAATCAATTAGAAACAATTTTGGAAAGAAGACTAAGCACATTCATATTATATTTATGAAATATAAAGCAAAGGAAGAATTTATTTATAATGTAGTAAGCTAAATTAGATAATTCAGATTAAAAATCATGTTAGGTTTAACTGAGGTAAGTGTCTACACTGATGAAATTCAACAGTTAGTTGTCAGGACATTACTTTGTATTTTAAAAGCAGTCTAAACACTGTGTTTCGTAATTTAAATGTTCACTGTTGGTGTAAGATACATGCCTTGTTCTTAAGCATTAAACATTGCATCAGAGGTTTACTTTGCAAAATGAGAGATTTTTTAATGGTTACATTTCATGTCCTTTGGATGCCATAGATTGTGGCAGAGCAGACAAGCTGTTCTGCAAGGCTTCACGCCCTCTTTCCTTAGTGAGGAGCAGTTGCTGGGAAGTGGCTGCCCCACCAGAGACAACAGTCCCTACTCCCCTTCTCCTTTCATCTACATCTGGGCATGTGACTGGCTTGCCCCAGTGAGGAATGTCACTGCTCTGCTCAGGTGAGTCAGAAATGTGTGTGACTTTTCCACCTAGTCTCTTTCCCTGGTAGATGTCAACATGCAAGGAGACCTGGGAAGCCATGTGTGGAAGATGGCAGATCCCCCATCCACTTGGACCCTGTATAATTGAATGGGGCAAGGCACCCCACCTTCCCACCAGGAACATCCACACTGGAGCGTTATGTGAACAAAAAGAAATAATGTATCCTGTGAAATGACTAAAATTTTGGGATTTGTACCTGATAGCAGCTAGCATATATATAACTATAACTAATACATGAGAGATATGTTATAATTATTCAAGGAGAGAAATTGATCTATAAAATAAATTAATTACACTATGTACTTACAATAGAAGTCAAAGCAGATAGAGAAATGGGATTACTACCACCATTAGAGAACAATGTCCAAGAGGTCAGCCGGAACCTCTAGCAGAGCTTCTCACTGTGTGGTGTTTTAGTAGATTCATCATGATACAAGTCTGGCCCTGTGTATTGTGGGTGCAAAATTAATTTTGCTCAAGTAACCAAACTCACATTAGTCAAACCCATAGGAGATGAATCTGTAAGCCTGAATGCCAGTATATTCATTTACTAAGACACCTATAACTGATATTATCGTGAGTACCCAGGATAACTACTCCTAGAGACTAACTACTCCTGGAGACATATTCACCAATCTCAGCTTTTCAGCTCTCTGCACCCCCCCACCAGATTCAATGCAGACCACAATCCTGTTAACATTAATTACGTTAAATAGTCAAGTTACAGCAAAAATGAGGAGATAAATGTTACATCGCAATCTCCCTACAAATATATCTGAGTCCCTTGGTAGACACCTGGAAGGAATTTGTGTGGAAACCATTTCTTTTTTTTTTTTTTTAAGATTTTATTTATTTATTTGACAGAGATAGAGACAGCCAGCGAGAGAGGAAACACAAGCAGGAGGAGTGGGAGAGGAAGAAGCAGGCTCGTAGCGGAGGGGCCTGATGTGGGGCTCGATCCCATAACGTCGGGATCACGCCCTGAGCCGAAGGCAGACGCTTAACTGCTGTGCCACCCAGGAACCGTGTGGAAACCATTTCTTAAGGTGGATTGTTCCAAATGACTATGTGGATCTGCTTTATGTGAGTATTTTCTAATTTTATTCTAAATGATTGACCATATCCTCCCTTTTGGGAACCACATTGTACTAAAAAGAGATACATATGACCCAACGTCATAGAAGACTAGAAGTGGGAATGAAGAAAGAGAATTGAGCAATTAGGTAGTGAGAGAGAAAGGCCCCTGAAGAGAGATGTGCACATTAAGGCAGGCACGAAACTTGAGATGATTGTATGTTTACAGAAGCATTGTGTTTATGCTTGTGATCTGTAAATATATTGCGACGTTCTGCCTGCCTGAAGTAAATGGGCCTCCAGGACATAATTTATCAAACACCTCAGAGTCAAAATTCAAGTAAAAAAGTTTCCACCAAGAAGTAAAATTTACTGAGCCAGGGAATTCAAAGGCCAAATTTAAGTAAACAAAATTTTCAGGATATAAGAAAAGGGGAAAATTTAACATGATAAAAGTTTCTTATAATATTAAATGCAGGTGATTCCAAGAGAATAGAGAGTATCTATTGAAAAGACCTAAGTGTGGGGGCACCTGGGTGGCACAGTGGTTAAGCGTCTGCCTTCAGCTCAGGGCGTGATCCCGGCGTTATGGGATCGAGCCCCACATCAGGCTCCTCTGCTATGAGCCTTCTTCTTCCTCTCCCACTCCCCCTGCTTGTGTTTCCTCTCTCTCTGGCTGTCTCTATCTCTGTCGAATAAATAAATAAAATCTTTAAAAAAAAAAAAAAAAAGAAAAGACCTAAGTGTGATTGAACTCGTTCGAGCATAAGAAATTTCCTACTACAAGTCAAAGGTTGCAGAGACTGTATAATGTTTTAAATTTTGTGTTTTCGGGAAAATTCTGTTCAGGACTCTCTTCTAGTACACCATGCCATAAAAATACCTTCTCTATTACTGTACTTCATTGTATTCATCTGGTCTACCACGTAAGATACAAGCTCCCCAAAGCAGGGACTGCACCTTATTCTTCTTTTACCCCTTGTAGCCCAGTCTCCAGAATAGAGACAAGAGAAGCGAACAAGATGATCTACTAGAAGACAGGAATAAAAATACTAGAACCTCTATTAACTTACTTAATCTCCTTCTTCCACTTATTAAATATGTTTTATAACATAACATAATGTTTTATTTATAAAATAGCTATTTGGGGAGTGTACGCACAAAACTTCCTCATTAATAGTGATGTAGGACTAAAAATTGTATAGACCACTGCCTATGAAAACTAGCATAAGAAGAAAAAAAGAAAAAAATTATTAAAATAATGTGCTGACTGGGCTGTTGCCATGCCAATGGTGTAGCTGCAGAGAAAATGAAATGGATGCCCTTGAGATTGAATCCATTCTTTCATTCAACAATTATGCACTGGGTATCTACCATATGCCAGAGGCTGTGTGGGGCAGCAGCCACCAGAGAAGTGATTGGGTTGTTAAAAATAGAGTGAAGTGACAGTAAATCCATGACCGTTTCCTCCACCTGGGATTGTCTTTCCCATTCCTGAAAAGTGTTCTGATCCCTTATCTTCAGGTAAGGACGTCCCTGGAGGAACTGGGTCTATCCCTGTATGGCCGAGAAACTATGATCTACGCTATGGTCACTTAGTGAAAACTTACTCACATTGACAATGGGATTGCCAACACAGGAAAAAAAAATTAATTAATTCAATGATTCCAGTGTTCCTCAGGATTGTCAAGTGCAAACACTTTTCAATTATATGGGCCGGGATCCCCAGGGAGTGAATGTGATCTATACACAGTTGTTTGTGAGTGGTGAAGAATAATTTCTCACTATAACCTCACAACTTCTCTAACAGATACCTAGGGAGCTCCGGATGCTGCATTCACATGTAACCACATAATTAAACAGATATAAATAAATAGAGCAAGACTGTGATGTAAGACCAAAATTATAGTGATCCCTGAGTTCAGTACACATGAAGGGAAAGTCATAATTGACAAATTACAAACATAAGGCATCCATATGATGTGAAAGAATGTGCAGCAAAAAAGGAAATATCTGATACATGTTTGTTTTTCCTTTTCTATTTTTTTTCATCTTCGAGAATACTCACATGGCTTGCTTAGTCACGTGATTTTTCTGTCTTGCGTACATCTGGCCAAACACATCATAATGTTGTAATGCATGTTGTGTCTCTCAAAGCAATGTTTCTCCAAAATTCAACCCTGTTTCAATGAAAGTGACTTTCTTTCTCCATATTAAAATTAAGACCCAAAGAAATTGTTTGGAGTATGAAATTGGCCACAAGCATTTTCCATGTCTGTAAGGAACCTTGGCAAGATTTGCTTCTTCTTCAAAAGACCCTCAATACTCAAGTGAAGGCTATTTATGTAGACATCACAATGGTAACATGCAGTCCATTTGACTACTTTAGTGCATGGAAAAGTAAGAACCAGTCAACCGGGTGGATTCTGTTCCACTTACTCCAGGCATCTAATGGATAAGGATTCCCAGCAGAAGGTTATTGCCTTTCTTGGCTTACAAAATCTGTTAACAGGTTCTGCCATGGATCCCTAGAAAAGGAGATTGAGAATTTTGAATGTCACTGTCTTTTCCTCATTGTTCTCTAGCAGTTTTCAATGAATTCTTCTTCACCCAATAGTGTTATTCTATTTGATCCCTAGAAATAGGATCCGATCTGATTTTGATTTCTGTGTTAATATTCAGAGATATTGAAATAATCTCATTTGTAAAGTAATTAAGAACTGAGCTAGCAAATGTAAAAGAATGCATTTATAAAAACATAGACCTATTTTTCAAAAGCATAAGCATAAATTTCAACATAACCCAATGTGTGTATGTGTATAAAATAGTAAATGTGTGTGATGAAAATAACGTAAAGACCCAAAGTTAACCCAAAGTTATTTAGTGTTAAACTCTCAGCCACAAATAAAAAACTCCAGCAGTACAGCAACTTAGTCTTGAAGAAAGGAAAAGTGGAAGCAAGCCAACTTAGGAACTGATTGAGTATTCAGCAGAGAATTTTCTGTGGCTCTGTCAAAAGACTCTGTCAGTGCATTTAACTATCTGGACAAAGGGTTGTTGAAATCACACAAAGGATTTTCCCAATTCAAATGCTGCCGATGAAATGATATTCACATAGAAGGACACCAGAACCTCAAAGGCCATGTCTATTCATTTTATGACTTTAACTTGGGAGTAGAGTAAAAAACTGATATAAAACAAGCATAAAGAAATCTCTTCAGGAATGGAATTCCTATTTTTACTTTACATATTTACTTCAAGGCCCACATTCAGGAAGAGGGCAAGTGCGAAGTCAGACACAAAGAAGAGATGTGAGCAGGTTATCTTGCCCCAATGTAAGAATAGCATCATTTGTATCAGGCCAAAAAAGCCTCATTACGTGGAAAATGCGCAAACACTGTAGTGTTAGAACAGTTGTAAAGAGACGGGCAATTCAGCAGAACAAAACGTACATTCACAGCAGCCACATATCAAGATTTGGATAAGGCCTGAGAAGTAAACAAGATGACTTCACGTATTTAACGGCTCTCTGATAAAAACTCCTTTCGTGGGTCACTAGGGACAATAGCTCCAATCCGTATTAAATCAACAATAAGGGGGTGGGGGGGGAGCAACAATTCAGATTGCCTTCGCGAGGTAAGTGTGAATTCCATGATTTTCCTGCTAAGATTCGGTGCTCAGCCTGTCTTGGAATCATCTAGGCTTCCAATTAGAAAGAACTTGGTAACATGTAAGAACGAATTTCTCTCTGTCTCCAGACTCCTCAGTGACACAGGGGCTGACAGAAGGGTGAAGTGACAAGCCAGCTGCTGGGACCCCAGGCTGGCCACCGGATCCAGGACCAGAGCAGCTCTTCTTTTTTTTTTTAAACCACTTTATTGAAATATAATTAACATACAAAAAGTTGATACTTAATGTATACAGCTTGATGAGTTTAGACATACGTATACGCTATGAAACCATCACCATAATCAAAGCCATAAACATCCATCGCCTCTAGAAGTTTCCTCCCACTCCCTTTATTTATTTATTTGTTTGGTTTTTGTGTTTGTTTTTTTTTTAATTTTGTGGTAAGAGGGCTGAACAGAAGATTTACCCTCTTAGCAAATTTTCAGGTCTATAGTCCAGTATTATTAACTGTAGGCCCTGTGTTGTACAGTGGATCTCCAGAACTTACACATCTTCTGTAACTGAAATTTTGTACCCTTTGACACCTTCCTATTTTCTCCTCCCATCCATCCCTGGAAACCACCATTCTACTTCTGGTTCTATGAGATTGGCTATTTTAGATCCCTCATTAAAGCGGCATTGTGCTATATTTGCCTTTCTGCCTTATTTCCCTTAGCATAAGGATGCCCAGTCCCTCTTGATACCGCAAATGGTGAAATTCCCTTTTTTTTTTTAAAGGCTGAATCATATTCTACTATATGAAAATACTCTATTTTCTTTATGCATTCACCCACCGATGGGTATTTGGATTGTTTCCGTATCTTGGCCATTGTAAATAGCACTGCAATGAACACAGGAGTACAATTTCGCTTTGAGATCCTGATTTTCATTCTTTTGAATATATACCCAGAAACAGGATTGCTGGATCAAATGGTAAATCTATTTTTAATTTTTTGAGGAACTTCCACAGTGACTGCACCAATTTACATCCCCACCAACAGTGCACAGGGTTCCCTTTTCTGCACATCCTGGCCAATAGCTTATCTTTTCTTTCTTTCTTTTTTTTTGTTTTTTTATAATAGACATTCTAACAAATGTGAGGTGATATTTCATGGTGTTTTGATTTACATTTCCCTGATGATTAGTGATGTTGAGCGCCATTTCACATACCTGTTGGCCATTTGTATGTCTTCTTTGGAAAAATATCGAATCTGTTCCTCTGCCCATATTTTAATCAAATTCTTTGGGTTGGTTTGTTTGTTTTTGTTTTGCTATTGAGTTGTATGAGCTCTTTATGTATTGGGGTATTAACCCTGTATCAGATATATGATTTGCAAATATTTTCTCCCATTACACAGGTTGCCTTTTCATTTTAATTTTTTTTTTCTGTGCACAAGCTTTTTAGTTTGATGTAATCAAAGCTTGTTTATTTTTGCTTTTGCTGCCTTTGTTTTTGGTATCAAATCCAAAACACCATTGCCACTACCAACGTCAAATTATCTCTCTCTCACTGTTTCTTCCAGGAGTTTTATGGTTTCATGTCTTCCTTTCAAGTCTTTAATCCGTTTTGAGTAAATTTCTGTGTATGGCGTAAGATGGAGGCCCAGTTTCATTCTTCTGCACCTGGCTGTCCAGCTCTGCCAACACAATTTGTTGAAGAGACTGTCTTCTTCCCATTGTGTATTCTTGACTCCTTTGTTGTAAATTCATTGACCACATAGGCATGGATTTATTTCTGGGCTCTATTCTGTTCCATTTATCTATATGTCTCTTTTTATGCCAATACCATACTATTTTGATTGCTAGAGCTTTGCTATATAGTTTCAAATCAGGAAGTGAGATGCCTCCACTTTGTTTTTCTTTCTAAAACTTTGGCTACTTGGGGTCTTTTGTGGTTCCATACAAATTTTGTTTTTTCTACTTCTGTGGAAAATGCCTTTGGAATTTTGATAGGGATTACAGTGAATCTGTAGATGGCTCTGGATGTTATGAATATTTTAACAGTATTTCGTACTTCTAATCCATGAATATCTTTCTATTTATTCATGTCTTCAATTTCTTTTATTAATGTCTCATAGTATTCAGTGTATCTCTCTGGTTAAATTTATTCCTAGGTATTTTATTCTTCTTGATGTCATTGTAAATGGTGGCATTTTCTTAATTTCTCTTTCTGATAGTGCGTTTTTAGTGTGTAGAAACTCAACAGATTGTTGTATATTGCAACTTTACTGATCATTTATTAATTCTGACAGTCTTTCGGAAAAGGCTTTTGAGTTTTCCATACATAATACCATGTCATTTGCAAATAGGGACAATTTTACTTCCCTCTTTACAATTTGGATGCCAATTCTTTTTCTTTCTTTCTTCATTTCTTTTCTTTCTTTCTTTCTTTCTTTCTTTCTTTCTTTCTTCCTTCCTTTCTTTCTTACTTTTCTTTCTTTCTTTTCTTTCTTTCTTTCTTTCTTTCTTTCTTTCTTTCTTTCTTTCTTTCCTTCTTCCTTCCTACCTAAGACTTCTATGTTGAATAAAAGTGACTAGAGTGAGCATCTTTGTCTTGTTCCCAATCTTNTCTTCCTTTCTTTCTTACTTTTCTTTCTTTCTTTCTTTCTTTCTTTCTTTCTTTCTTTCTTTCTTTCTTTCTTTCTTTCTTTCTTTCCTCCTTCCTACCTAAGACTTCTATGTTGAATAAAAGTGACTAGAGTGAGCATCTTTGTCTTGTTCCCAATCTTAGAGGAAAAGGCACTGAGTGTGGTAGCTGTGAACTTGTCATATATCTTGTTAAGGTATACTCCCTCTATATCCACCTTACCATGATTAAGATATGTTCCCTCTGTAACCATTGTTGAATTTTCTCAAATGTTTTTTCTGAATCTATTGAGATAATTATACGATTTTTATCTTTCATTCTGTTAATGTTGGGTATCACATTGATTAATTTGTGGGTATTAAACCATCCTTGTATCCCTGGAATAAATCTTACGTGATCATGGTGAATGATCCTATTTATGTATTATTGAATTCAGTTTGCTAATATTTTGTTGAGGATATTTGCATCCATGTTCATCAGGCATTTGGCCTGTACTTTTATTTTTTTATACTGTCCTTGTCTGATTTTAGTGTCATGACAATGCTGGTCTTGTAAAATTAGTTTGGAAGGCTTTCCTCCTTTTTTATTTCTTAGAAGACTTTGGAAGGATTGGTATTGATTTTTCTTTGAATATTTGGTAGAGGGGAACCTGTTTCCCTTACTCAGTAGAACATGTGACTCTTGATCTTGTGGTTGTAAGTTTGGGCCCCATGTTGGGTGTAGAGATTACTTAAAAATAAAATCTTTTAAAAAAATAAAAGTATTTGGTATAATCCACTGATGAAGACATCTGGTCTTGGGCTTTTTGTTTGTTGGGAGTTTTTTGTTTACTGATTCAATTTCCTTAATTGTTATTTATGTGTTTAGGCTTCCTATTTCTTCTTGATTCAGTAGTGCTAAGTTGTATGTTTCTAGGAATTTATGCATTTCTTCCAGGTTGTCCAATTTATTGGTGTATAATTATTCATAACAGTCCTTTACTGTCACTTTTATATCTGTGGCATCAGTTTAATGTCTTTCTTATTTGAGTCTTCTCTCATTCTTTTTTTTAGTCTGAAGATGTGTCAATTTTACCTTAAAAAAAACCAATTCTTAGTTTTGTGGATTTTTTCCATTCTCTCTTTCATTTATTGCTACTCTAATCTTTATTATTTCCTTCCTTCTCCTAAAGTTAGGTTCAGTTTGCTCATCTTTTTCTAATTTTTTGAGGTATAAAGTTAAGTTGTTTATTTGAGATCTCTTCTTCTTTAATATAGGTGTTGTTGCTAGAAAATCCCTCTTAGTTCTGCTTTTGCTTCCTCCCCTAGCTTTTGGTATGTTGGGTTTTTCCTTTTAGTTTGTCTCAAGATAGAAGCATTTCCTTTTTTGACCCAATTGTTGTTTAAGAGTGTGTTATTTAAATTTCACATATTTATGAATTTTTCCATTTTCCTTATATTATTGATTTCTAGGTTCAGTCTACTGTGATCAAAAAAGATCTTTGGATGGATTTATGATTTTAAATTTATTAAGGCTTGTTTTATAACCCAGCATATGATCTATCAATTCCAGAGGATGTTCCATGTGCACTTGAGAAGAATAAGCATTCTGCTGCTGTTGGATGGAATGTTCTATATCTGTCTGTTGGGCCCATTTGGTCTGTAGCATTGTTTGATCATGCTGTTGCTATTTCCTTACTGATTTTCCGTCTGAATGATCTATCCATTACTGATAGTGAACTATTGAAGTCTCCTACTTTTATTTTATTACTATTATTCTATTATTATTATCTATTTTTCCCTTCAGCTCTGCCAATGTTTGCACAGCAGCTCATCTTTTTTAAGAGCTCCATGTAATAAGCTATTAAAATAAAAGAAGGGAGAGCTCTGACAATTTCTTTTAAGACAAAAACTTCCTCATCTTATTGAGAAGAAAACAACAACTTTAAGAGACTGCTTTCTCAAAGACCCAATGCTAAATAGCAGCAGAACCAAAGTCTAGATTTGGTTTCTTTGCCCAAGTTGTTCTTGATGAGGAAGTCTATGTGGTGAAGAGACCATTTTCATTTAAAAGCTTTAAGATTTAGAAAATCATAGCCATTATGAATTAGAAGGGTCTATCTTATCCACCCTCCCAATCAGTAGACATTCTTTCCATGACATGCATGACAGATAGTTAGCCAACGTCCACTTGGGTATCTCCAGAGACAGAAGATCACTTCCTCATGTAACAGCACATTCTGGAGCAGGGACATCTCTAATTGAAAGTGTTATCAAATACTGGAAAATATCTACTACTTGGAACTTTCTCCTGTAGCCTAAACTGAATTTTATGAGCCAAGCAAAAGGAGAAGCAATGCAAAACCATCGCAAAGATGATTTTTTTAGTGTTTGTATTTAACACATTCAGGCAGAGCATATCTCTTCTGCACTTTCATGAAGTTCAATGTGTTAAGAAAACTTTGAGCCACAAATCATAGAAAATTCAATTAATAATGGCAAAAAAAAATCAACAACAAACCAAACCTCAATTAGCAGTGGCATAAACTGTCAATAATTTTTTTTTAATTTTCTTTTTAAGTGGCTTGGAAATAAGCAGTCCCTGGATGGATGCAGCGGTTCAGTGATCTTAACTGGGGACTCTGGCTCCTTTGCTCCGCCACTTCCAGCAATGTCTCTCCTTACCCAGTCTGAAGGACTATTGGTTTAACAAAAAAGGGGAGCCCAAAGAGGAAAAAATCTCGAAGTGTTTCAAATACTGTACAGGTGAAGGAGTGCTCTGACTTATGAAACTAAACACTGGATTCCCTTGGTAGATACATCTCTTTAGACAAATAAAATTATTCAGCTAAGTTGCTCAGTTTCAGTAGCCCTGTATTGGTTCATTCAAGGTATCTCTCACTCTGATTTTCAACACTTCTGGTTATAATACAGCTCTCTATGAAGATTATCTTTTGAGAAAGAAGGCAGTTAATGAACTAAAAAACTACATTTTTCTTTTTTTTTTTAAGATTTTATTTATTTATTCAACAGAGATAGAGACAGCCAGCGAGAGAGGGAACACAAGCAGGGGGAGTGGGAGAGGAAGAAGCAGGCTCACAGTGGAGGAGCCTGATGTGGGGCTCGATCCCGTAACGCCGGGATCATGCCCTGAGCCGAAGGCAGACGCTTAACTGCTGTGCCACCCTGGCGCCCCTAAAAAACTACATTTTTCAATGTGATAAATATAAATAAATAAACCAACAGTAGTAACTTTGAGGCTACACAGACTTCAATTCATATCTTGAACTCCACTATATATAAGCTATGTGTGTGTTTGTTCAATATTTTTTAACTTCAATTTCTTCATCAATAAAATGGGGATATTCATATATAAGAGAGATTATGTAGAGGTTCAAATAGCAGGAATTTACTAGATGGTTTAAGAAGGAAAGACTGAATATATTTTTCCATTATTTAGTTGATTTTCCGATTTGTATATGAGTGTCACATGAGGTTGGTAAGGGTAAGGCAGTCAAAAATTACTCCTGAGGGGATTAAGGAGGATACTTGCGGTGAGCACCAGGTGTTGTATGGAAGTGCTGAATCACTATATTGTACACCTGAAACTAATATTGCACTCATGTTAACTAACTGGAATTTAAATAGAAACTTTAAAAAAGTATCTCTAAAACCAGGCAAATGTTTGTTTGGGACTTAGGGGCTACCTTCATGCCCTTGTGCCCCAGTGAATAAAAGACCCCAAGATTCTCTGCTCGAGCAGCTGTAAGCATCTCAAATGAGAGCTCTGGACTGAAAATTCTAGACATTATATCCACTAGCTTTAACAAGTGCTTCATTGTTCTTGCACAAAGAGTGACATCAACCAGGTCTCTGCCTTCCAGCAGTTCTCCTCTGAGATAGTCAACAAAGACAGACCCGTAAGAGGCATGGAGACAGCAAAATAAAACCAAGATGCAAGCAGCTCTAACATGATTTAAATTTAAATAGAATATTCTTCCTCCCTCCATTGGAATTTTATTTTGCCTTTATGGCAGAACACAGATGAAGAGTCCAGTTCTCTTCCTGCGTTTTGTTACTGACTATGGTCACAGACAAACAAATTCTTTTAAAAATCCCTGACTGTGATCAACATGACTCAAGCATATGGGAGCTATTTTTAAGTGTGACAGAGCACGAGATATTTTTCCTTAAGCTAAAGAACTTTACCGAACATCATTTCCAGGTTAAAACAACATACATTTTGATTGAAGCTGCAAAGAGCATATTTTGTTTGCAATCTGGCTGGCAGGAGGTGGGTGCAAGCTGCCCATCAGCGGGAAGAAAAGGAGGGCAAACTCGTCATTCAGCCCAGACCACTTCTGCAAACAGCTATCAACCAGGAGATGGAACGGTATGTTCACAATTTACTAGGGAAATGGGATTACTGCGCCCTAAGTCCCTAAATAAAATGCACCTTTAAAAAAAAGAAAATGATAATTAATAGGAATCAAAATTATTTACACAAGAGAGAGCTTCATTCCAAAATGAAAATGACTTTTTAGCATGAATTCAATATTTTACTAGTTAAAACAATTATCAGAGTAGCATTTTTCTTCAAATGCTTTCTCGCCATTAGTAGAAAAGTAACAGATGGCATTACAAAGAGAGAGTAGAAAGATCCTTGTGAGATCTAAGCCTTGTGAAACAGCATGCATTGTTGCCCACAACAGTAGTTTATTATGTCTGAAAAAGTATCCTTTGTAAATTGTGACCAGGACTAAAGCTTCATGATTTCACCACTGACTCCTCGGTTTTAGCTCTCATGTCATGAAACTACACCTGGGCCTGTGGCTGTCCATTTCCTCTTAAGAGTTAACATTAGGGGTTTGGGATAGGCCACTGATGGGTATTAAGAAGGGCACATATTGCATGGTGCGCTGGGTGTTATACGCAAATAATGAATCATGGAACACTACATCAAAAACTAAGGATATACTGTATGGTGATTAACATAACATAATAAAAAATTATTTAAAAAAAATAAAGTTGACAAACTATAGTGGCATTAAAAAAAAAGAGTTAACATTCAGCAAATATCAATAGATCTATCAGCCTGTGTTGGGTTTCACCTTCTTAATCTACTCACAGAAAATATCAGTGCAGGTCCATTCCCAGAATTCAAACTTCTTAGAATTTATTTGAGTTTTCTCAAATAAAATAGGGAGGTTTCAGGTAATTCTGCAACAAGAGTTTTTCACGACAAACATCAGAAACCATTGTTCTCTATTTCTAAAAACAGTATTTCCTGTCTTTAAGCACATTTAACCAGAATGTTCAGGAGTTTGAATATAACTAGAGCAAGAAACTCCTCTGATTTAGAAAACCTCCCCTTGATTATGCATGCTCATTTGTCCATTCTTTCCTGATGCATTTAAATATTCGATCTATCTCCACGCACCTCCCTGAAGCAATGCAAGTTTGTGAGGTGATTTTTAAATTTAGATAAAAAGAGAGTGGGCTAGCCACACATCTCTTGTTTTCATTCATGAGATGTGCTTGCTTAATAAAGTAGAAAGGCTAGGGGAGATGACAAGTTCAAACTGCATGGCAATTTGGCCAAATCTCAACTTCAAGGGGAAGGTGTGAAACGGTGGTGAATGAATAAACTGGATGGGCAATTTGGGGTGAGTGCTTTGGGGACACCACCTGCTAAACACAGAAACCTATAGAAACATTGCTCGTGTGGAGAATGAAGAAGGGTAACCGTGGAGAAGAATTAAGAATTGTAGATGAGTTCACTGGATGGAGACAGTTAACAGAGGGAATACACTGAAGTTTCCAAAGTGAGGACAACTGTCTTGTTAGCACTTAATTAGGATGATAGGTATATCCCTGGTACCCTATCAGGCCTCTTTCGTACTTTTAAATTGTAAGAGTTGGGTTATTAGGCATGGTCTCTTTAATTACCTTTATATTCACTTGTCCAATAAAACTGATAACAGTCATAGTGTCCTTCAGACTCAAAACATTAACTCTACCAGCAGTGCAAATGAGGAACAGGGAGAGGACCCTGTTCACCTCTAATGGGGCTTTTCAACCAGCTCTCTCATCAACTCTACAGCCTGCTTTTTGCCGTGAGCCCTGAACGTCAGTAGCAATCACATGAATGCTGGAAAGAAGACTTTACTTTTTGTCTCTCGTGCCCATTTGAAAGCCCAATCTCACCCAATACCACATGTATAACCTATTCAAGAGACCTCTAGAAAAAGAATGGCTTCTAGACCTGGATTCAGTATCCAGCATCAGTCTACCCCATGTACATACCTTAAATCAAAGTCATCAGTTCTTTTCGCAGTCAGTATCATAGGGCTACACTAATTGCCACACAGCTCTGGAATCCTAGAACCAGAAGGGATCTTAAATAATCTAACTTAAGCCTCATCCCACAAGTACTGTCCTCCTCAATCACATAAAATGGAAAATGCTTTGTGCTCAAAAAGAGAAAAATGGATTCCATTTATTTCTGTCAGCGTTAATGTCTATAGTGTAACCTTGACTTAATTATGAGTCATTTATGAGAAATATAAGCATCAAGCTCCTTGTGAGATGCTGTGGGGAATTAAAATGAAGACATATTCCTGACCTCAAGAAATGTACTGTGGAACCAGAGAGGCAGAGCAAACACTGAAAGGTGGACACACCAGTCATAAAAAGAACTTGTTACCCTCAGTTCTGAACTCCTGATCTCGTTAGGTACCCCGGTTTTAGCCTGTGGCCAGGTGGCCAGACGCCTCACCCCTGCCCAGCCCCTATGAACTGACGTTGGATTATCTGTCATGTTTGTCCCTCAGGATGAACCCCGTCCAAGCCCGCAGCCATGCCTGGCCCGGAAAATGTATTGAGATAAAGAAATGAAGTGCTAGGATATGAGAAATTCCAACCAAGGGATCAGAGAGGAGCTAAAACAGCAGAGGTGTTACTTCGTGTTATTCCCTCAGTGGAAACGAATAAACAGTACTTGTCACCCCATCAAGTATTTACTTATTGACCCCTCAATCTGCTATTTTCCTTTTATATTATCCTAATTCTTTTAAGGATACCAGGAAGTTTCCCTACTTCCAGTCATTTTTTTCATATATTACCATTAAACTTTTTTAAAGGGATTGATTCTTAGTCATTTTCATATGTTTACTGAGTGTTTGCTGAACTGAGCCAGTTCATGCACAATCTGTATGTGTAATTAAGTACATGGCTTTTCATCCTCGTTAAAAAAATTTTTTTTAAAGTCTTCTGTACTACTCTAACTGTGTAACAACATATTTTTATAGCAGAGAAATAAAGGCCTTGCTCTTGTCTGACGTAATTCTTGATTGATTAATGCATTGAGTTATATCATGTTTTGGGAGAGCCCAAATGAGTCCAAATCTAGAAATTCATTCAATTATGCTCCTGTCTTTAATTCTAGGGGGGAAACCCTTTGTTAGATTAAATAAGATGAATAATTTGTTTACAATAACCATTATGGAAAAATATTGGGTAAGCTTATGCCTGGTTGGGAATTGAAGACTTTAGTTCAAACAAAATGTTAGTACATCATGAAAAGTAAATACGTTAATGATTTTTCCATGTCTGGGTGACTAAAAATATGGCACTGAAAAGATCTTTCAGATTTTTAACCATCCCACCTGACATTTGTAGAGTGACTATATTGTCAAATAAGATAATTAACTTTCTTTTTTTTTTTAAGATTTTATTTATTTATTTGACAGAGAGACAGCCAGTGAAAGAGGGAACACAAGCAGGGGGGGGGTGGGAGAGGAAGAAGCAGGCTCATAGTGGAGGAGCCTGATGTGGGGCTCGATCCCATAATGCTGGGATCACGCCCTGAGCCGAAGGCAGACACTTAACTGCTGTGCCACCCAGGCGCCCCAAGATAATTAACTTTCATCTTGGACAAGATGTAGTTCTCAAGGATACTCTCACTATACTACAAGTAGGAAATATAATAGTGAATCTGGGAACTATGTTAGATGACCTATACCTATATTATCAAATTTTAGAACCCCTTATGGCAGGGAATGGTCTTCTGTTCAATCCTGGGCTCCTATGGGCCTGGGATCTCATTTGGAGGTAAGTATCCATCTGTCCTTGGGATAACTGTATCAGTCAGGATCCCAGCAAGAAACAGAAGTCACTCCCCAGACTGTTCAAATGAAGAGATTTAATAGGGGAAGTAATCACAGGGGTGAGGGCAGGGTTACGGGAACCAACAGGGGATACTGAGGCACTGAGATATTAGCAACAAAAGGAAGCCATCAGTATCCTTTTGGTTAAAGAAGCAAAGAGAGGAAATAGTGTTATCAAAGCACAACAAAGGCTAGAGCAGCAGAGGAGGAGGTCCAAGGCAAGAGCTGTATTTCAGCTACTGCCAAAGACAGGCTACCAAAGAGTGGAGGGAGTGGAGATGAAATGCCCCGATTATAGCTCCTTCAACCCTTTCATCTCTTGCCAGTGTTTTCCATTGGCTGAGCCCAACCAGAATCCAGAAAGGGAGCAGTCCTCAGGCATTAGCCTCTGGGATACAAAGCAGGCAGAGAAGAGAATAGGTTGCTGGAAGGACAAACAGAGACAACTGGCATAACCACCAAGAACCAACAAAACCCAACTAAAGGCAAAAAAACTGTAAAGAATCTACCATTCTGTTTGCTCTAAATTCTTAGAAACTTCAGAGTAAGTTCCTAAGGAAACTATAGATCCCTCCAGTTTTCAATAGAAAATTCATCAGGCCATTCCAAATGGGAATGGGAAAAAACAGCCACGTGCTGTGGACAGAATGCTTGGAGGTGTTGACCAGGACTGACAAACAGAAACAAGCAACAAATCTAGTCTACTGGTGGCTGAACATGGAGCCCTTACCAATAAGGACCTAGAAGAAGATACAGGTCAGTGCACTTCAGGGACCAATGAAACCCAAAACAACAATTGATATTTTTTTCTGCTTCCAAACATCTCCATGAGGGGAACTATCAGCATTTCAAACTCAACATGTACCAAAACAAACTTATAATTCTTTCCTCTACCTAAATGCTCTCCTATCATGCCTCACCTAAGATGACCACCAAATTTACACACACACACTACCGACCAAACACCTGTTCTTTCTGTCCTCCTCCTTCCTAATAGTGAACTTTATAACACCATAGTCTGAGGAATGTATTGTCACATCATCATCCTGGATTCCTCCCTATCTACTAAATTTGAGCTCAATACTTCTGAGACAACCTGACCCTCTGTGAGCACCCAACAAGAGCTAGCACCATGCACTGTGCTTTGCTCACTCCACTGTCCTGATGAAATTGGGTTCTTCTCACCTAAAGATTTCCTTCCTAATCCCTCCTGGATCCCATGGCCAGTGCTGCATCCATTAAGGTAAGACCCTACTTCTTTGGCACTGACTTTGGCTCAACTGAGGGCATCATTTACACCTGCCATCTGACTACTTTTTATTTTCAGCATCTTCATAGAAATAAACACCTTGCCTGATTCTGCCTGATCCAGCAACTGACTCACTTGATTGGTCCTTCCCCCAAATTTGCACCAAGCTCAGAGAAGCAGAACTGAACAATTGCCTCCACATCCACTGACCCCTAAATTCCATAGAGTCGGCAAGTACTCTGTCCATTCTGTCTGTATTCTCACTAATTACTCTTCTTCAAGACTATGTTGCTACATTTCTAGATAAAAGCAATCATCTATTCTCTACTACTTTTCCTGACTGCATCCAATCATCTAACTTCATAATGCTGGTGGATAAATCTCTTTCAATGAAGCCCAGCTGTGAACACTGAATCCATCTGCTCAAATATCTCTGATTTCTTCTCACCTCCTAAAAACTGTAAACAAAGTTACTTAACGTGGTAGTCAAGGTCTGGCCCCTACTTTCCTCTCCAACTTTATTCTTTATTGCTTTTCTTTCATCCACATAATATTCCAGCCAAACTCATTTCCCATTTATTTCTGAAATACAGCCTGTACTTTGCCCTTTTAAGACTTTCTTTATACTACCTTCTTTCTTATAATGAATATTCCGATGTGTTTATATGTCCCAATCTCTCTATTTCCTTATCCCAAGGCATCATTCCTGGCCTTGCTCCAATGCCACTTCCTTTTCAAAACATTCTCCACTATCCTTAGCTTTTATAAAATTGTAAAGTATCCGGCATATGGTAGACCATAAATGTAAATGTCCCCTATCTTCTACCACTTTCTTCTATCTGAACAAAGGACATCCATTGTATGTTCCTCTCGTGGAATTCATAACTTTCTAGCTTACGCATAGTAACTACATATTTCATATTTCTCACAAGCCTATGTTTATAAGAGCTAAAATGTAGATGCTATTCAATTTTATATGTTCCATGACATCTAGAGGAGAAAAATATTTAATAAGTGCACTTTATACTTTGCAAACATCATCTTATTTAGACCCCACAACAATAGCAATTGATAATCATACCCCCATTTTATGTATCAGAAAACTGAACCTCAGGATGGTTAATTAGCTTGCACAATTTGGGACCAGGACTACGATCAATATCAGACTGTGTAAAGCTCTCGTTCTTTTTTTAAAAAACTCAGCACCATCACGTGGATGGCCTCTTCATGGTACTGTGATGAGTTCTAAGGAAGTTAAAGACCCTGGTCTGAAGGGCATTTCAACTTACCAATTATCTTCAGATACAGTTCATAATCAAAGAATTTAACACTTTTATCAATCCCAATGGAAGCAACATCAAGAGATAAACTCAGAACCAAAACCTGAGTGAAAACATTGTAGACGTCAAAAGATATACTTTATAAAAAATCATGTTTATTCAAGTATAACATACACACAGAAAAAGGCACAGATCATAAGTGTCCAGCTTGATGATTTTCACAGTAAATTCACCCATTTATCAGCACCCAGATCAAGAAACAAAACATACGAGCATCCCTGAGTCATCCTTATGCCGATTTCCAGTCTCTACTGGATCCTCAAGGATAAACACTATCATGATTTCTATCACCTTAGCTTTAACTAATTCAAACTTTAGTCAAGTCAAAAAAGAGTATTCATTCTTTTGTGTCTGTTTTCTTTCCTTGAACACTGTGTTTCTGAAATTCATATATGTTGTTACATATAGATATACTGTATTCTCATTGCCACATACAACTATATTACATTCATATACCTCAATGTATTATTGATTCTACTATTGTTGAACAATTGGGGAAATTTCTAGCTCATGGCTAATATAAACAATTCCATTAGGAACAATTTTGTACATGTCATTTTGTGAATATATATTTGCATTTCTTTGGGGGAAGATAATTAAGAATAGAATTGCTGCGTCATAGGCTGTGCATGTTGATATGCCAAATATTTTTTTTCCAGAATAGTCCAGTGGTTATGCCTAATTGACAGTCTAAACAACAGCATACAAACATTCTGGTTGCTTTATTTCCTCGCCGGTACTTTGTATTTCTGGTTTTTTTCTTCTCTGCTTTCATTTTAGCCATTCTGGTAATGTATAGTGGTATCACATTATGGTTTTAATTTGCATTTTTCTAATGATTTATGAAATCAAGGGCTGCTTCACATACATATTGACCATTTGGATATTTTCTTTTGTGAAGTGCTTGTTCTAGTATTTTGTCCATTTTTCTATTGGTTTTTATACTTATTTCTTATTTATTTGTAGGAGTTCTAAATGTATGGTTGCAAATATTTTCTCCCACTCTGTAGATTGCCTTTTCACTTCCTTAGTGGTGTCTTCTGATGAACAGAAGTTAATTTTAATATAATCTAACTTATCAGTTTCCCCTTTATGTCTTAGAGTTTTGTTTTCGTTTTTTGGTTTTTGTCCCTGTTTAAGACATTTGCACCTGCTCCAAGGACATAAAGACGTAGTCCTATGCTTTCTTCTAAAAGTTGCATTATTTTTCTGTTCATATTTAGACTTTGGTGATTGATTTTTGTGTAGGTGTGAGGTAGGGTCAAGTTTCATTTTTTTCCCATGTGGATATTAGGTTCATCCTGAATCATTTATTCAAAAGATCATTCTTTGCCCATTATATGACCTTTGTCATAAACCAGGTGACTATATGTAAGTAGGTCTGTTTCTGAACCCTATTTTCAGTTCCATTAGTCCTTTTGTTTTCATCCTTATGCCAGTAACACATTCTATTAATTAGTTTGGGGAAGCATGAATGTTTAAAACTGAAAATTCTTTTTCTCTTAAACAGAACAAATAAGGCAAACATCTACGTCTTTTTTCCCATGACTGTGAAATCTACATTCACCAATGAGTTAGTGAAATCTATGTTTGGGTATTATTCACTTAAAAGTTAGCATAGAGGGGCGCCTGGGTGGCACAGTGGTTGGGCGTCTGCCTTCGGCTCAGGGCGTGATCCCAGTGTTCTGGGTTCGAGCCCCACATCAGGCTCCTCCACTAAGAGCCTGCTTCTCTCCCACTCCCCCTGCTTGTGTTCCCTCTCTCGCTGGCTGTCTCTGTCAAATAAATAAATAAAATCTTTAAAAANCTATGTTTGGGTATTATTCACTTAAAAGTTAGCATAGAAGGACTACCATTAGAAGTTGTAGCTCAAAAGCTGGTCTTGTTCCTCCTTGTAAGAATGATACTGATAAGCAAAGTCAGTTTTTTTCTTTTTCTTTTAATGACTATTGATATAGATCACAGGAGACAGGCTGCTAAATTAAAGAAGGGATTTTTACATAAATATTAGACTCATTCCCAGGATAAAAGAAGACTGTATTAAGGTTCAAATTTCTATTATCTCTCTAAAATATCACCACAGTAAAATTTTCTAAGAGAAGACACATATAGAACTTTAAAATATTTTTTTAATGAAAGAGAGAAAAATAAAATCATGAGTCCTGCTGAGCAGCAAAAACAGGATAGTATCCATCTGTTGGTCATTGTAGCCTCAATGCCTTCAAAAATGTCTCGTACAAAAGAGACACTGTATTAGTTTCCTAGGGCTGCTGTAATAAATTATCACAAACTCCGTGGCTCAAAAAACACAGGCATTTCTGCTCTCACATTTTTGTAGTTCAGAAATCCAAAATCAAGATGTCAGCAGTGTCGGTCTCTTCTAGAGGCTCTGAGGGAAAACCCATTGCACTCCTCTCTCCCAGCTTTCTGGTGGCTGCCAGCCATCCTGAGTGATCCTTGACTTGCGGAGGCATCAATTCAGCCCCTGCCTCTGCCTTCACATCACCTTGTCCTCTACGTTGTCTCCCTCTCTCTTCTCTCATGAGAAACTTGTCATTGCATTTAGAGCTCACTCTAATCCAAGATGACCTCATCTTGAGAACCTTCACTTAACTACATCTGAACATACTCCCCTTGCCCCCAAATAAGATCAAATTCACAAGTTCTGAGGGAATGTATATTTTTTGTAGGAGGGGTGGGGATGAGGCACCATTCAACCCACTACAGGTGTCTTCAAATATCTGTGAACAATCAGGTAGACATCTTCGTATGTTTCATTATTATTTTAAAAGATAGAGCCTAGCATTTTATTTTATTTTATTTTTTTTAAAGATTTTATTTATTTATTCGACAGAGATAGAGACAGCCAGCGAGAGNGTATGTTTCATTATTATTTTAAAAGATAGAGCCTAGCATTTTAAAGAGTTTGAATAAAAATTTGATTTGCCTGTTTTTTATTCTGAATATAGGGGTATAAAAACTATATGGAGACGCTAACACTAGACGGCAAGTTTTTGTTTTGTTTTGTTCTTCCATGAGGTTTTTTTTTTAATTTAATGAGTGAAGACAGGTAAAAGTGACATTTAAAAGCTGCAGAGAAAATTAATTTGATAAAGTTCAACACCCCTAATGGTAAAAACTTCCAGCAAACTAGGAATAAAAAAATTCATCAACACGATAAGGTCATTTATGAAAACCTTACAGCTAATGTCATATTTAAAGAAGACTGAATTTTTTCCCCTTAACATCAGGAACAAGGCACAGATTCCACTCTCTTTATGTCTATTCCACAATGTTGTAGCCAAAGAAATGAGAAAGAAAACAAATTCATTGAAAAGGAAGAAATAAAAATGTTTATTTTCCATAAACAACATGACTATTTTTATGTAGTAAAAACTACAGACAGAATCTACAACAACAAAAAAGAACTAATAAATGAGAGTTACAAGAACTAATAAATGGAATTAAGAAAGCTGCAGGATGAAGGTCAACATAAAAAAAATCCATTTATACATCTACATACCCAGAATATGACATTATACAGCCACTTTGGAAAACAAAAAACATTTGGAAAATTATTTAAAGTACCACTCACAATAGCTTCCCTAAACATAAACAACTTAGGGACACATTTTTAAAATATGCATAAATCTGTTCAATGAATATTACAAAATATTGCTGAAAGAAATTAAGGAAGACCTAAATAGATGGAAAGGCTACCATGTACATGGATCAGAACATTCAATATTGTTAGATGCCAATCCTCCCCAAAATGAGCTATAGATTTGATGCAATAAAAGCCTATCAGCTTATGTTTTTGGGAATTGACATGGTGATTCTAAAGTCTATTCTCACAAATAGCCTAAGCAATTGTGATAAAAAGAAGAATCAACTTGGACTGCTTACAGTGCCTGACTTCAAAGTGGACTCTGAAGTTATAGTAGTCATGACAAGTTTGATATTAGTATAAGGATAGAAATTTATATCAATCGAACCAAAAAGAAAGTTCACAAATAGATCCATCCATATAAAGTCAGTAATTTTTAAAAGAGATAAATAGCAAAGTAACTCAATGGGGAAAGACAGACTCTTTAACAAACCATATTGAAATGACTGGATATTCACATGGAAAAAGAACACATGAGCCTTGGCTCTTAAACTCAAAGCAATCAATAAACCTCTGTGTAAAGCTAAAGTTATAAAACTCCTAGAAGAAAATATAGGTGAAAATATTTTTAAATTGAGGTAGGTAAGATTTCTAAGAAATGACAAAGAAACCATGAATCATTAAAAATGATACATTAAATCTCTTCAAAATTCAAAATGTCTCTCTGAAAGAGACCAAGAAAAAAATGAAGACAAGACACCAAGTAGGAGAAAATATTATGTATTACGTATATGTGAAAACGAGTATTAACTGATTTCTCATCTGAAACACAGAGGACAGAAATTTATTTGTGTGAATATTTTCTCTCTTCTCCCAAGATATTCTCCCAAGAACTGCACATCACTTGCACCATGACAGAAGCACTGGAGAGTAGTTAATGTGTTACATGTAATAGATGTCTTTGGGCATAAGTGTTTTATTCTTCTACAGAAATCCCACTGAGAAAGACTGCCAACTCAGTATTAAGAAGACAATTAACCTAATTTAAAAATAGTTAAGAGACATTTCATCAAAGAAGATATGTGAGTTGTCAATATTAATATGAGAAGTTGCTCAACATCATTAGTCATCAGAGAAAAGTGAGTTGAAATCACAATGAGATAGCACTGAATAGCCATTAGAATGGGTAAAATTAAGGGCCTTGATTATACCAAGTATTTGAAAGGATGTGGAATGACTGGAACTCTCATACACGGCTGGTAGGAATGCAACATTGTACGGTCACTTTGGAAAACTGTTTCTTATAAAGTTAAACATATTCCTGCTATATTACAGTGCTATTCTATTCTTAGGTATTTACCCAAGAGAAATGAAACCACATGTCTACAGGAAGACTTGTACACAAATGTTCTCTGCAGCTTTATTCATAGAACCAAAAAACCTGGACACAATCCAAGTGCCCAAAAACAGGTTCATCCTCAGCACATACGTATCTATTTTGACAGGAACCTAGCAATTCGTCTGCACAAAACTCTGAAACACAACCCTTCTAAAATTTCTAAGTTAAAGTAATTTTATGAATTCCTTTTCTCTCATATTAAAATATGAAGGTTAGAGTTTATAAAAAATACCATTTAATTCAAACAGATGAGTTTGCTCTCACACTTCCTTCTGTGAAGAAGGTATAGCAAGGATATGAGATCTTCCTTTGAGTCAATGGTTCTCAATTTGGGCTGCACATTGGCTCCACCGATGGAACATTAAAAAAATACCAATACCTGCCCCACCACCACCCGATTCCACAGTGATTCCACTGTGCCAAGAGTGGTGTAGGCAAAGGGATTTTAAAATTTCCCTCCACCCGCAGGCGATTCTAATGTGCAGCCAAGGTTAAGAGCCGCTGCTGTGGGCTCAGCAAGCATCTCTCTCTTCCACAGTGGGAAGGATGAACTAGAAGAGTTCATGGAGTTACTATAGCAATCAAGTAAGTTCACATGCACAAAACTGATTGGCACAGGGCCTGGCGTATGGTAGGTGCTCAACAAATGGGTTTTCTCCAAGCTTCTACTTCCCTTCCAGTTTCCCCTCTAAGTCAGTCAGTCCTTCTGGAGGAGGTCACATTCTTTTTAAGGGACAACTTCGTTATCAAATAATACTCAGGCAAGAACCAACCACTAGAAATAAAAATCCTTTGGGAGTCAGAGGAAGGGCAACAGCAAAAATGAGAAGAGGGTCGTCAAAGGGAAGGTGGATAGATACCAGGAAGCGTTTGCCTAATTCAGACTCACTATCTCCTCAAGGAAGCCAATCTGTGATGCATAGAGATCCTTCCTTGGTAGTCATTTTGCTCCTCAAAGACTCTACCATCATGGACTCGACACTGGCCATTAATGGAAACATTTTTAAACGTCATTAAGGAGCACCAGAAAAATCCTTCTTTCTACATCTTTCCCACATGCCTGTTAAAGTCACCCGTCATCCATCAGGGCCAAGTCAAAGCTCATGTCTTCCGAGAACACCTTCAAGATCCTCTGGAGAAGAATCACTTTCTCCCTCCTCCTTCGCATTGTAACTCTTCACTGATGAGCACAATACAACTTACCATAAAGGTGCTTATGTGTGTAACAGTCTCTGACAGACCACATAATCCTAGAAGGCAGGGACCAAAATGGCTGTGTTTGTATCTTTCACCACGTATGGAGCAGCGCCCAACATAACAAGCGCTAGCTAACAATTGAGCTAAAGAGTGTGATAATCTGCCACATAGGGTTCTTTTGTAATGTGACACATACATTCCTAAAAATCACTGTGCTATGTAACATCTCGCAATATAAACCACAGACTGTCTGGGAAAATATGGGGTTGGGGTACAACATTTATCAGAAACACTTAAAAACAAGATAAGGAACTTGGTACAAACAGTAGCATCCATTAAAGAGTTGAACAGTTTACACATGTTGAATAGTTTGAGAATACGTAAATACTACAATAAATATGGCACTTTTCTTGAAAAAGACCTGAAATTTGCTTGCAGGAGTTCTATCTGGAAGGATTGCAGCTTGTGAGTCATTGTGAACTGGTGGAAGAGGGGTTTTCTAAAATTGGAGGGATGCCTGGGTGGCTCAGTTGGTTAAGTGTCTGCCTTGGGCTCAGGTCATGATCCCAGGGTCCTAGGATCGAGTCCTGCATCGGACTCCGTGCTCGGCGCAGAGCTTGCTTCTCCCTCTTCCTCTGTTGCTCCCCCTGCTTGTGCTCTCTCTCTCGGTTAAATAAACAAACAAACAAATAAATAAATAAATAATCTTTAAAATTGGTGGGGAAGTTACAATAGCAGATGTAGAGAGTCTCATAATGCACTCAGTGACCAGATAGCTGGTAGACGTTTGAGGTGTGTAGGGTGCGTTCCGTGTATTTCTATGCTGCTAGGGCCAGCTGAGTGCAGTTTTCTGTGTTTACCTAATGCTTCTGAAGACAGAATTACACCTACAGGAACATGAGATTCATTCATGTTCAAATTATTTTCTAATATACTAATTATGTTGGAAGCGATTTCACATTTGCAANTTTTACCTAATGCTTCTGAAGACACCCAGGAACATGAGATTCATTCATGTTCAAATTATTTTCTAATATACTAATTATGTTGGAAGCGATTTCACATTTGCAAAATAAGTGTCACAGCAAAATTGACTTCTATATTATATGTACAATGTGAAATATTATTAACTTATATTTGCAAATAGGCAGAACACTACATGAAGTCACATTCTTTAATGTTTCCAAAGAAAGCTAGAGCAAAATGATCGTGCGAGATCATGAGCCAGAAATACAGGTTATGATCTCCTTGCCGGATGTAATGCAGGAAAATCACTTAGGTTTACACGGCCCTTCTTTTACATTCTCTAAAATGGGGATAATATTTTGTCTCCTTACCAGGCATGTACAGTGCCAAGACTGCATAATATTTCACAGACCACTCATGATGAAAGTCATTCTGTAAACCTAGGAATGAGCTTTTATGAACTTCGAAACAAAGTTATCTTCTTCACATATCGAAGACTGACCTTAGTCCACAGATATATTTTGTAATCTCTAGAATAAGCCTAGTACTTGAGTGAAAGTCAACATTTCCATATAAAGTGTACTGGTCCAGTGGGGCATTGGTCCAATAGGAGTCAGTGTTGCTGATGTTATCCACACTGACCCTGAAGAGACCTGAAGCAGTTTGCTTCTCTAGCAGTAAAAAACTCACAGATTTGGACTATCATTTATATATTAAATTTGCCTTTGAAGACAAATGTCAGAAAGGCAACTTCATTTTCTCTTACCGTACTGAGGAAATGACCTGATGTTCCTCAAAAATGACTCAAGGCAAAAGACATTAATGGCTCTTCTATTCTCAGATTAGAAGAAAGTAGAGAACCACATGAATCCCACATGTAATCAGCTGGTCATTTCCTGAGATGCTGGCTTAGATTCATAAATGATAAAATGGGAAATAATGATATGTTTTCATGTATTGACTATGATTAAGCCATATGCATATATTTTGTATAATTTACCATATATCTACTAGGAGGTTATTTCCTACTGAAAGATGTGACATTTATAACTATTCTACAATTTACTTTTTGAAAACTGAGACTTTCCTTTGCTGTATATGCATTCCATATTGCTGAGACATACATTCTGTACTTCCTAAACAAAGCCAGCAATTTTATAGTGGTTCTTAAAATCTTTCATTGATATACCTTTCAGAAGTTATTAATTTTGATACTTTGAATTGCTACATAGAGTCAATACGTTTATATCCAAATTTTCATTTAACTCCTTAGCAATTTTACAGAGACGGATAGTAGCAATAGTAAATAATGAGATAGTGCTTACTAAGTATTGTATCTTTCTTGCCATTTATTTATTTATAAATTTTTTAATTTGAGTATAGTTGACACACATTGTTATATTAGTTTCAGGTGTACAATGTAGTGATACAGCTTCCCAACTTAATGAAACGGAAGCACAAAGAAGTTAAGTGACTTGTTCAAAGTCCAAAATTTAGAAGTTGCAGAACTGGCATTTAAAACTAGGCAGTCCGTGTCCAGAGTTCATGCATTTAATTACTATGCTATGCTGCCCTCATATACATTTTAATATAGTATATCTGATTAGTCTTATGAAAAGAAAGAAATTTATAAATTTCTCTGTTGCCAATTAGGGATCTCAAGCGTGTTCCAAATCAGCTTCAACTGCTCTTGCGTCCAAACCTACCTACCCTCACCCCTTCTTGCACACGCTCTAATTTTATAGCTCTTGTTTCCTCCGCACTTTAGTTGATTTTGATGATTAAAGAGAACTGCTCATCTGCAACAAAAGCAGACATTTCTGCCGACAGCAATAAATGACAGCTGAAACAGCATTTAAAGTACATCTTGAATAAATGTTCAAAAGCATGGCCTTAGGGCAATTTCCTGTTTTACTGGAAAATCTACTTTGCTAGCGTCTGATAAAATTGTATGAACAGTGGAAGCTTAATTCTCCAAGGCATGTTCTATGAAGCATTTGACAGCTTATCTGATGAAATCCACTCTACCACCAGTTCAGAGAGACCATGTGCCCCTCATGGAGGAAGCCCAGTCTGAATGGCTCTTGTAGCCTTGGGGCTGATGTTATTAGTTCCTAAATGAACTGATTAGTATTTCCTTGACTTATTTCCAGCAACTGTACGCATGCTTGACACACCAAAGTTTTTCCATCTTGTATAATCAATCCACTGTTGAAAACGACTTGCTTGGGTGTGAAAATCTCATTAGAGCTATTTAATATTTTGAGCCATCCAGGTGATTCAATCAATTTGGCTAAAATTAAATCACTGCTTACATGAGATTAGATGAAGTGTCAGTTCAGGCCCACAATTACATGTTCCACTTTCCCTAAACTATGGCAGGAATAAGCAACCGCTCATGAATGGAATGCCAAGCAGTTGCCCCCAATGCCTCAGATCTGCCAGGAGGTGGTAGAAAAGAGCGTAACACAGAAATTTGCTGTAAAATAGTCTCCATTGCACAAGTTAATAATGCATTAACATTAATAACTCTTCAAATTCAAATACAATTTCCAAGATTTCCTACCCCAGATGCAATGATCTATGCCAGCCAGGGCTACTCGCCTCTTCTGAGTTTCATAAGCTGTCAAAGTTTATGATTACACACACAACCAGTATCATAGTCAGAGTCTTTGTACTCCAGATAGTTGCCAGAAGTTGTGTGTGTGTGTGTGGGGGGGTGTCCCACCCTCCTTCCATCAAATTGTGATCAACACTGATCAGCTTGGTTAGAGAACAGTATTTATGACCTGTCATAAACCTGATACTTTCAAAATGGCCTAAAATGTATCCTTTATATTAAGCCATCCAGCACTGAGCTGGACAACCCAACAGCATTATTTTGGGTCCCCCATAGAATTGCTTTTAGGGTCCTCAAATGATTATTTTTTTCCCTCACTTAGGTGTTGATGTGCTGTCATATTACAAGGAGAAAAATGAAAGTTTTGGTTATATTTACCATATAGATGCTGCAGGGAACATCATTCCATACATCACACAATGTCTTCATTATGAGAAAAACCAAGGATACTTCTCTGGGGTCTCAAAATTCTTCTGCTTTTGAATCACCCATTAATTTTTGCTTTATGAGAACACTGAAGACTGTAGTTGGTCTTTCTCTTCCAGGCAACGTAAAGCCAAAGTTGCAACTGACCCTTACAACATGCACCAGATTCTGATGAGCATTTTAGGTACAATCTCATTCCTGGCTTAATCCTACAATTTTAATCTCCTCTACTCTTGGGATGCTTTTTCTCTTTCACTTGTTTGACCATGGATAGTATCTAACTTCAGGGCATGTGTTTCTGAGCCACCTGATATTTTACTAGAGCATGTCAGGGCATAAATAAATGAATGAGTAAATCTCCTAGGACTAAGCACATCAGTCTTTCAGTCTCCAAGGTGATTCTTGTGATGATATGACAAGGGCAAAGATGAGAAAAGAAGATGCCATTATTGATGATCACGAAAATCTGAAATATTCAGTGACATAGAAAATTCCATTTGTTGGCTCTGCATCATCAAGGAAATGACTTAACTTCTCTGGGTCTCAATTTCTTTATTTTTTAATGAGATGATATTTTGTATAATTGTGATAAATATTTGATGAGATCATTCATTTATTCAACCAATAAAGCAGCTGCTATGCCATATTCAGTATGTAGATACAGTACCACATGGATACAAACTGCTCTTCATGTTGAGGATGGAGGAGAAAACAAGATAGGCGAGGTTCCTTCTCTCTGGAAGTATATAATCTCAGGGAAGGCAGAAAATAAACCTGAAAGCTGATAAACGAGAGCGTTTCAGATAGTGGTACATGCTATGCATGTCGTCACAGAGAAGTTCATCATCCGAGTCTTCTTGAGAAGGTAACATTGAGCTGAGACCTGAGTGATGGGTAGCATCATGTGTGAAGCAGAGGGAAGAGCATTTCAAAGGGGTCCAGGTGAAGTCAGGGACAAATTCAAAGGCTGTGAGATGGAAACCCACTTGTTGCCATCAAAGAACAGAAAGAAGGTCACAAGGCTGAGCACGGTGCATGAGGCCAGAAGGGTCAATAAGGAAAGAGGATATACGTGGCACTTGCTCTGTGCTTGGTATATAGTCATCTTTCTTACAAGGCAGCTGTTAATTACTATGCTACCACATTTGTAAGCAAATAATGGAAAACAGTGATTGCTTCCAGTTATTTTTGACGCTCTTGGAAGAAAAAAAAAATACTCCATTTATTTCCACTGTGAACCAAGACATAGAGCAGAAAGGAAGAAAGGTGACAGGTAAAGTGGGGCAATGTGAGCTTCCTAAAGAGATAGCCAGGGTTGGTTCTCTGAGCACAAATGTAAAACGTAAAAGGCATCACCAGTACACCCCCAGAGGCCACACAAAGTCCTGGATCTTGACGAAAGTACAGAACTAGGAGTGAGAGCTGAGAAGGGTTTGTCCTCAGCCCCACGCCTTCAGTAGTAACCAAATCCCCAGTATGGAGCCAACCAAGCTCTGTTTCCCCTTCTGAAAAGGGTAATAAAAAAGAACCATAAGACAGCCTCTGCTTTTCCTGACAACTACTAATACAAGATAGATGCAAAAGAAAAAAAGGAGAAACTACTACTGTGCAATAGGCATAGTTACTACTCTGCAAAAGTTGAATAATAATATGCAGCATTTGCCGTGTTTTACTAACACTCTAATTTGGGGGATATACAGGAAGAATGTCTGGAAAATTCTATATAAGATTATCCTTTAGGAAAGCAATAGCTATTTATTCCATCAATTAACAATTGTAAGGGAGCTTTGGGAGAACATGAAGCCTTTTGATCATTGTAAACTATTTAAACTATAGCCCCCATCCTGAATAGCCTCAAACTCTCCAGAGGCTTTTCATTGTTCACTGAGTAAAGTCCAGTATCCAAACCTGTGTGACTGAACTATCAGAGGCACCTAGAATTATGCTGAATTCTTTCTCTCTGTCATCAACAGGGTGGGCTTTCCCAATGATGAATATGCTTTGTGTCAGAACATTTCGGACCTCAATCCAGAAAAATGAAGAACAGTTACAATGTTACTCCTCACATATGGCTCTCCCTTCAGGCTCCAGAAGCTTGTAGCTCCCTGAGACCCCAAAGAAGGTCATCGTAGAGGACACTCCCAACACTGCTTCTGCAACAGTGTCTCAGGGGCCAAAATCAGCATTTGCTGCTGGTGTTTAGTAGCATCTGATGCCCTGAAATGGAGTGCTTTTCATCAGCCTTCACATTTAGTGGTCTCAGGGGGAAAAAATGGCAGGATTCCCCTCAATTCCTAGAGTAGATACAAATGTGGAAGGAAGGATCCTATTTATTTCCCACTCTAGAGAAAATTTATAGTTAAGATAACAAGTGATAGAAACGGGACAAAGAACAAAAACCAACAGGCCTGTCTGCCGATGTGACTTCTTGATATCAATGTGAGTTTTTATGTGATAAGAACCATCTGGCAGTTGTTGGACAGTTAGGGTTGGGGTTTGGGTCTTATTTTCCTGTTGTTACTGAAGTTCATTTTATGTAGAAAAATAGCAGCCAGAGTGGCCCTTAAAATCTTGCTTTTAACATTCTCCTTTAAATCTTTAGGACTTTCGTATGGAGGATATGAAGTTGCTTTATCATGGAGTTCTGAAAAACAGGCAAGCCTTTTTTGATTAGTGTTCTGTAAAGAGTGGGTGGATTTGCTTTGGATCTTTTCAACTATTGATATTACCTTAAAAACACCAAACCTAGCCTTCACATACTTCATGTGACCCAGCGATCCACCTAGAACAATAAATACATTTGTTTGTCTCTGTTACAAAATGTTGAGAGGCTGATACAATCAGGGTCATGTTTGTCAAAGGAGGCAACTTTTTAAAAATTCAAAATATTTCCTAATTTGTTGTGGGAATAAAAAAAATAAAGTCATTTCCTCCAAAAATATAACTCATCTGGTAAAAATGGGGCTTTCTAGTAGAACTTGATGGAAATCATGAAGTCCAGCATTTGCCACTTGGATTTCCCCCACCATTCAATCTGATGCAAGCTCCAGGATCTGGTAATGTGGATGGGCTTCCATGGTTGATATCACAAATCCTTCATTTTGAAGCCTAAATGGAAAATGACATGAAGTTTTTTCAGAGTTCGCAAGTTTCTCCCAGCCCAATCTGCTCCGTAGCCAGGAATTTCAACACCAACTCTGAGTATCTTTTCCTAGAACTTCATATTTCCTTCATTTAAAAACAACTCAGAGCAGTTGCACATCAACTTACATCATGTGGTTTTCAAGCAGCCTTCTCATAGTAAACCCACAATCTCTCCCACAGACTAAACCAAATGTGTGCTGCACAAACTTGGGCAAGATTCAAATATAAATCACAGGTGCCTGTCAAGTTTGTGTAAGCACTGGAAGGCTCCTTGGGAACACATGCACAGAAAACCTGCTTGGCCCCAAGAAGCAGTCCAGCTCCAGTCAATGTGTGGGTCCCCTTTCCTCCTGCACCTCTGAATCAGTCCTAAGCAAAGCCAGCTTCCTTCCTCTTCGCAGAGCGGCAGCTGAGGGTGACAAACACAACTTCGGCAAAAACAGGGGCTTGTAAACTTGTTCAAGGTACATCTTGTAACACATCTTGTCTTTCAGATTCATTTACCTCCATGAAACAATAAACAAAAGAGGCAGTCCAACCCACAACACTCTCAGGAGAGGAATTGCTTCCCCAAGTGCTCCAGGACTCAGCTTCCTGAAATGTCATCATTTGTCACCAGCCACAGAAGCCTTCTTTCTGCCTCCTGGGCAATGACAGTGAAGGAGCAGTACTGGGCAGCATGATAGGCTGCTGGAAATGTCTGAGAGCTGGGTATGGAGGACTAAAGAAGCTAAATGACACCCTGGTCAATCAGGCAAGAAGGGTAGGAGCTCAGGAGCTCCACAGTAGTTGATGACTCAGATTCCGCAAATTCATAGATACTGTGCAGAAAGGAAAATGTGGTAGGGAAAAGGGAGGTGTTTGAAAGATGACATGAAGTTAAGATCCATAGAAGTTTCCACAACAGTCTTTTATCATGTCTAGTCACTGTCTGTTACATGAGAACAGGAATGAGTTCCCCTTGCCCTCAACGTCATGAAAGCAAGAGTAGCCAGAGGAGAATCAAGAAGTCACCTGGTGGGAAATTCCTAGGGAAAGATTGCCTGGCACTGCATCACTGGTTAGAACCATCTCCTTAAGAATTAAAAAGTATCTCCTTTTCCCCCCCAAAATAAATAAGTAATATTTGTAAAATTAGAAAAGAAAAAGAAATAGAATACAGGAAGAAGAAAATAGAAATTTACAGAAGGATTAAGAAAAAGATGAGAGAAAGAGAGAGGGAGGGAGAGAGGCAGAGGTTGCTTCTCTTCAAAAAGAAAGCAATAGAATAGTTCCTTCCAGGAAAGAG
Source organism: Ailuropoda melanoleuca (assembly GCF_002007445.2). Taxonomy (NCBI): domain Eukaryota; kingdom Metazoa; phylum Chordata; class Mammalia; order Carnivora; family Ursidae; genus Ailuropoda; species Ailuropoda melanoleuca. The sequence goes on along the minus strand of NC_048224.1, from coordinate 111,785,440 downwards.
TTTGAGCATAGTAACAATCAACTTTACCCACACTTGGATGAAGCTGAAGCTGTCTTTTTTTTTTAATTGAACTATTTTTATTTCTCTAGGATAAAAGAAATCCAAGGAAATACGGGCCCTTTGGTGTGAACTTCAGCGTTCAATGACATAGAATGTTCATGAGACTTTCCATATGTCCTTAGAGGAGGAAACTATGTAACTGTTCTACTAATCCCTTTGCATATGTTATTCCATTTAACTCTCGCAGCCATTTCTTGATGTAGTTAATATTATTCCTACTTTGTATAAAGAACCCAAAACTCAAGAATTTGTTTGAGGGAAGTTTGTGCAGCTGGAAGAGCTAGGATTTGAATTCAGATCATGAGGTTCTGAAACTGCATACAATCTCTTTATCCCACCCAGACTGTGCACCTCACCACCCGTATCTCAAGAACCCTCCTCCTGTGTTCATTTACTCTATGAACTAAAGTTTCACTCACCCTAACAAATACCTTGAACTCTGGCAACGTCAGCTATTCTAGTCTTCACATTAGAATATTGCTAAATGTAAGAAGACTATTGGGTTGTGTGGAGGCTTTTTCATCAATGTATTTCTTTGCCAGCTTCTAACATGCTAAATAATATCAATTGGCTCAATTCAACCCCAACACTACACCTCAGTCACTCTTGTCAAGGTGAACAGTTGGTGGTTCCATCTTGCCAACTCCATTTGTCAGGACAATCTTCATCTCAATTGATATGTTGACAGCACTTGACCCTGTTGATTATTTCTTCCACTTTGGAAGTCTTTATTCAGTTGGTTTCTAGAGCGTTACACAGTCCAGCTTCCCTTCTGCCTCAGCTGATGATCCTCAACAGTCTTCTAAGCAGGCAATTCCTCTTCTTCTGCCCTCTTCTCTAGCCATGTCAACCCTCAGTTGATTTTATCCACTGCCTCAGCTCAAATACCATCTAGATACCCCACTCGAAAACTCTTCCATAAGCTCCAGCACCTTTACAATATATTTCCAGAATTCAAATAATTTTCCAGAACCTATAGTAATTTTTTCTAATCCGAGATCCCATTGTCCCTCACCCATACAACTGCAACAATCCTCATGTCTCCCCTCCCATCAGCTTTCTCTTACACTTTTAGAGTCTAGTCCAACTCGAGCCTGCAAGTTCCTACATGATCTTGCCCCACCTGATCTCATATCCCATGATTGCTTCCCTCATTCCTCTCCACTAACATCACTCTTCCTGTTGTCTGTCAAACTCACACACTCATTTCTACCTCAGGACCTTTGCATTTACTATTCCCTCTGTCCAGAATGCTCTTCTATCAAATCTCATGACTTATTCTCTCATTTCATTGATGCCTTTTCTAAGATGTTATCTTCTTAAAGAGATATCCCTTAACCACCAAGACAAAGATATCTTCTTCCATCTTTGCCCTGCAGTACATGTTGCATTTGGTTTACTGGATGTATCTCTGATATATTACATATTATTTTGTGTATTATCTGTCCTCCACTGAAGTACCAATCCCATGTGGGCAAAGACTGTTGCACCCTTTCTCAGTGGTATTTACAGTGTATAGAACAATGCCTAACACAGATTAGGTCCTCCAAAAATAATTGCTAAGGGAATAAATAAATCAATGAGTCAGTGTAAAAGAATGTGGTAAGGAAAGGGAAATTGGTGAAAAATAACATTACAAAGGTGAGCTAGAGTCAGATGATATTGGGTTTTAAAGGTCACAGGAAGTAGTTCAGATTCTCTTCTAAATACAATAGAAAATGTACATAGGATCTTAAAGGGAGACAAGAGTCATCTAATTAAGGTTTTAAAAGATGACCGTCTGCTTTGTGGAGAATGACATGCATGATTTCACACAATTTCTTAAAAATCTGTGTGCAAATCAGATTTTGGTAAATCAAATAATATTCTTAAGGCATGATAGTAATCCTCAATTGTATAAAATAATCTTGCAGGGAGTGGAACTGCTGCCTGCTTTATGGCCACAGATTTTCCCCTTGAGGGGAATAAGAGCAGAAACAATTCCAGCTATGAACTAAGTAGATTTAAACAAAAAAGTCTTAATACAGAAGCGTTACCCTTCATTTTTATCCCCTGAAATTAAGGGATCTAAATATTTTTTATTGTTTGTTGGAACAGGAAGAAAAACTTGACTTCACTGTCAACTCTGGAAAGTTACTTTCCCGGTGAGCAGGTGGAAGGAATATAAATATGGGTGCAGAAGCAGAGCCCTGGTGTGAAAGGAAATGAGAAGAAAGCATAGGCATGGGAAGCTATCTTCACAAGTTGGACTCGTTCAAGTTTATTTTTTCTCATCAGAGCAATACAGTGTTCCCCCAGAATGAGAAAGGAGGCATGCAGCTGATGAATGAACTCAAAACAAACACTGAACTACATGGAGTATGAAACATCACATCTTCCTGCTCTGTAACATGGCAACGGGGAACCATATTTCGTGATATTGCGCAACCTCAAAAGCGAATTAAACCTAGATGGCAACATCACATGCTTGGATGTGTAGTCTTTTCTTATCTCCAACATCCATAAAATAAACAGAGCCATTACTCGAAAAGGCAATTCCCCAATTTGGGAAACTGAGGCAAAAGCACGCCTAAGTAGCATGGGATACCCAGCCAATTAAAAATAAAAAGAAGCCTGGGGTGTCTGGATGGCTCAGTCAGTTGAGCGTCAGGCTCTTGGTTTTTGGCTCAGGTCGTGATCTCAGGGTCCTGGGATCCAGCTCCACCTTGGGATCTGCTCCCAGAGGGGAATCTGCTTAAGATTCTCTCTCTCCCTCTTCCTCTGCTCCTCCTGCCCTCGAATAAATAAATGTATCTTTTAAAAACAATAAAAATAAATGAAGAGTCTGCACACTCAATGTCCTTGCCTTCCCTTGCACAATTCACATTTCCCTTCAAAATGTTTACATGCAGAAGACGGATTCAATGAAGATAATGGAAGAAACCAGCTTTCATCCCAGGAGTCGTGCACACAGAAATATGAAACAGATGAGAAACTCATATGCAGTCAGCTGTATTCCAGGGGAAAGGAAAAGGAACACTCTCCACCAAAAAAAAGGGGGGGGTGGGTTTGAAGCAGACTTCCTAATTAAGGACGAAGAAACTCAAACCAAAGATGACACATCCCTCTGTGAACAATTAAAGGGGGATTGAACAAATGTGGGTGGCATGTGAGTTGTAAAAAATAAATTTGGAAGACTTGTGTATGATGATGACAATATTTTTAAAAAGATTTTTAAAATGTATTTATTTGAGAGAGCAGAAGCAGGGAAAGGGTAGAGGGAGAGAGAGAGGAACAAGCAGACTCCCCACTGAGCAGGGAGCCCGATGTGGGGCTCTTTCCCAGGACCCTGGGATCATGACCTGAGCCCAAGGCAGATGCTTAACCTTAACCAAGTGAGCAACCCAGGTGCCCCGATGGCAAAATCTTTGCACAGAAACAAAGTGAAGCAGAACACAGAGGGTGTAACTCCAAATGGGGAGGAAAACAGAAAATGAAAATCTGGCGCTTTTTGAAATATTTTCTCCTTTTACCTAAATAACCTCTGAGTTAAATTTATTGTGGTCACTGTAAGCTCCCTGAAGACAGGAACTATGTCTTACCACTTCTTTTAAAAATCTCAAATATCAAGAACTCAATGAATGCTAATAATTGAAGAGGACAAGTAGAGAAGGAGGAAGAAAGAGAAGAAAGTGAAGGCAAAGAGTGAAGTGTTATTAGCAGAAGCCTTTCCCTATCTTGCAATAAGAAGTAAACACACAAAGACAGGAATCCACAGAATTTGGGGGATTTCTTCCTTTAAGTATCTTGCCTGAACTGCTAAATCAAAACCACTCTCTTTCTAGTAAAGACAACTTTCTAGTATAGACAACTGTCTATAAACCAAAGCAGAGATTTTGAAGTATACATTCAAAGAGCAGCTCGGCAAATTGGCACAGGGTCACAATTCCTTTCAGATCTCAACAGAACTGGGCTTGGGTTTGGAGCTCGCAGACCTAGACAAAGGTAGGAGATGGGAGACGTGCTCTGTTGTGCTGGGCCCTGCAAGACTTTCCAGGGTCCTTACTGGTGCCCCTCTGCATCTTTTCCTGGCCTTCCCTCTTCACCACCCCCCCGCGAGGTGATAGAAGGGAGCCATCACCTTCACCTCTGGAAGCCTCTCATTCACTCCAAACTACCAAGAAAACGACCAGAAGAAACTTTTGATCCCTGTGAGAAAGACAGTCCCCTTTCACCGACCTGCAAACGTACACAAGAGCAAGCACTGTAGCTGCCTGTTTTGTTTTTTAGCAGGATTTGGCAGTGTAACCTTCCAGAAGGTAGCATTAGCCTGGCTTCTGCTTTTAAACACAGATAAGTGTAGTCTTCCGTAGTGCATCTGGATGCTTTGATGGTAATAATCACTCTGAGGGGTTGGTTAGGCTAGAATAATAATTCTATCCAATGAAGCATTACTCGTGTCAGGAGAGACAGGACTGATCAAAAGATTCTAAAAGTAGGAATCTGGTTCAGCAGGTGAGCCTGGCAGATACCACAAGTCCAGGCGGGCATGGTTCACGGTACGCAGCCAGTTAACATGCGAGGAAGGAAGGAGGAAGGGTCGATCCGTGTAAGACAGCTGAAATGAGGTCTGTGAAAACAAGGACTACAATGATCTGGGCTAACATCCTCAAGCAGAGATTTCCAGCTGAAGGGACAGGATGAAACAAGTGCATTTATCTCCAGCACCCCACTAAGCCCTAAAATTTAGAAGGAAGGATAAAAATGATTCCAATTAATTACAACAAAAAGAATTGTAGGTGAAATGACAGGAAACAACGTATGTCAATAACGTTTTAGAAGGTGGAAATCCCATGACTAGTTAAAACTGACTGCACAGAGCCCAGATAACAGACTCCTCTCCGACTGAAGTCAATCCCCAGCGGACTAGCTGGGATACGGGAGGGGGCTGATCAAACAGGATCCATTCCGATCCTGGTAAGAAATGGTCGGACTTCCAAGTCCACTCCCCAGCTCTTACAGCTAGCTGACGATTCCCTCCAGCACAACATGAAACAGAGGGCTTATTCTCTGGTAATGTTGGACCAAAAGGACTCTGCCAGGGGCAAAGGTGAAGCACCGCACTGAAAACAAGTGGGTGGTATTAATTTTGTGTATTGGATGTTCTCATGTTCTTCCCCGCGAGTGAACAAAAGTTTGCAGGCCTGAGCTTGCAACCTGGGGGGTGGGAGAAGAATAATTTATAGAGACCAGTAGATATAAATTATCATATGGGCAGAAGATTCTGCCTTCCTGGAGATCGTACAATGAAGCAATTATACCTCATTTTTTATAGTCAATAATAAAACAAAATGAGGAAAACCAAAATGTAACATCCAAAGCTGTTTAGAAGAAATTTTGTAATAAACACTTCATTGTGGAGAATTTCAAACATGTACAAAAGTAGAGAAAATAATATAATAAACCCATTACCCACATTTAAGAATAACAAACTTCAGCAATTATTAACTTATGGCCTAATGTTTCACATTTATTCCCTTCGTTCCCTGGAGCTTCCTTCTTTCCTTATTATTTTGAAGCAAATCCCACATATCATGTCATTTCAGCCACGAAGCGTTCAGTGCATGTCTTTAAAAAATAAGATGAATTTTAAAACTTCATAGGTTAAGAACCAGCATGTAAATAGTCACACTTATCAAAGACTGTGTTTATTGGTTGCATTTTCTATACTCTCCTCTTTTAAAGTAAAAAAATAATAAGAAGGTAAATCTTAGAGTTAGGACATCATGGTGTTGGAAAGCCCTTTAGAGACATGAGCTCAACGCCCTTACTTAGTCAACATAGTATCTCAGGGTCAAGGTGTTTGAGTAACCTCCGAAAGGGAAGGTGCTGGTGGGAGGTGAAGTCTCAAATAGTACCCAGTTCTCATCTGGAATCAATGAGCTTCAAAGAAATACATATTTTTGTCTGTATGGATTATAGAGCTTAGTAAAATCTACTGCCTACAGTGGTGACTTCGTACTGTGTAAAATCGGCTAAGCCAGAACCATTTCCCAGCATGGTCTGAGTTAGGACCGGCCAAAAGAGAAATTTACTCAAGATTCAGAAGGTGGAAGAAAGGCCGAAACCAAGTTTAAGGAAGGGTTGGTTGAGAGCAAGGCACTGTTGCGGCTCATGTCATGCACTTTGTCACGTGTCTGCTGGGTCAGCTCGTTGGCACAGGGCAATATCCAGGCCTCAATTCTTCCAGCTCCTTCCAGATTTCCTTCAGCTTCTCCATGGCGAAGCACACCAGCTCTTTTATCGTCACCCACAGCATCAAAGTAGGAAGCTTGGAAGCAGTCAGAGGCCACCCTGAGTACCAGTGAGAGATGACACAAGTTCTAGTTCATCTTCCTGGGTTTCATGCTGTCTGTGGCCTTCCATGTCCCATGCTCTTCTTCCCATTCTGACTTCCCAGCTGACTTGGGCCCAGCACTCAGCCACGAATGCAGCATACTCATGCAACAACTTCCCCAACTCCCATTATCGCATAACATCAAATCCCTACAAGAAATCCTTTTCTTCATTCAGTGGGGTTCTCCACCGATCACACCCTTCCTGACACACCTGCATGACTAATTACACTGAAATCAATTAAAAATGTATGGTTTAGACACATTTGAAAAATTGTTATTGACCACCGTTTTGTATCTACCTAACCTCTTTAGAAGTAGCTCAATGCTCAAAATCAATACAAGAAGATCTCTGAAACCCACGTGTTATCTTGACTTGCACAATACTTTAAACTTTTCCTGGGCTGCTCACTTCCGTTATTCAATTTGATACATTCGTAAGGATATACAAGCATTTAGCAAAGATTTCAGAGGCTTTTCATTAATAATCATGGGCAAGCTTAATGGCATGGAAGTTTCCATTAGCATTTTAGAATAGTAGGGCTATTGAGTTGAGTTTTCTGTTTGTCTGTAGAGATGTGGTAGATCTTGACGTCAAATTCAATTTAGGGGTTTTCTGGAAAGAATAATGTGAAAGCTGAGGCTTGACTGCAAAGATGTGCCTAAGGAGCTCAGGGAGATGAAAAAGTGATGGAAGAAGTAGTGGAGAAAACTAGCCATTGCTTCATTTATTCGTTCAACACTTTACCCAAAAATATTTATTGAAAACATCTCTCTATTGTCTGAACACGAAGGAGTGAACAAGACAAGTGAAGTTCTACTTGCATGGAACTTTGTCTCCCTAGAATGTGGGTGTGAATAAATTAATGAGTGAATTATAAATAAATAATCAAACAAATAAAATGACATAAGTGATATAAATAACATAAATTCAAAGAGTAATAAGTGCTATGGAGACAATAAAATAGAGTGATGGGGGAAGAATGAAAGGATATCTGTTTCAGCTAGGGTGGTCAAGGAAGACTTCTCTGAGGAGGCGTCATTTGTGCTAAGACATGGGTGATGAGATCAAGCCAGCCACAAAAAGATTTTGGGGAAGAGCATTCTAAGAATCACCAACTGCAAAAGATCAGCAATTACAAAGGTCCTGAGGTAGAAATGAACATGGAAGGGCAACAGGGCTAAAGCATGGAGAATGCAGAGTGTGGAGAAGCAGGGACAGGCCAGATTGTGTGGGGTCTTATGAACTCTAGTTATTGCTATCGGGAACCATGAGAGATTTTAATCAGGGAAGAAATATAATCTGATTTATGTGTTGAAGGATCTGTCTGGCTAGAGCGACAAGAGTGGAAGAAGTGAGACCAAGGACAAAATCAGGCATCTTCTGGAAGACGTTCTTCATGATATGGTGAATCTTTACAAGAATTATAGAGAACTAGATCCCAGAGGACAATTAAGTTTCCCCTCAAGGTTGTTCAAACCAAAAGCAAGATAACAATCTGTGGGCCTCCTTAACATCTTGGTAGTGGCTGCTGGGTTATCCCCACCTCTGTGTAACACCGTAGAAAGATCGGGCATCACTGCTGTGTTTCACTGAACTTATGGGGCAGTGAAGTGGGCATTCCCCTATTTGAGGATCTCGACAAGAGCCTACCAGGTCTGGAGTTGCAACGCAAGTCCACGGTCTTCACTGAGTATAAGAGTCACTACTGCGGGGAATTACTCATCTCTGATCACTGTATGCTAAGAGCGTCCACACCTCTTAGCAACTTCTCTGTGCTGTTAGGAACTCCCATGAGGAACTGGGACAACAGCAGCAAAATGCTTAATTATTTGAGAAATACCTTAGCTGTGACCGATTTAGCTCGTAAGTGGTTTGTTCTGTTACCCTGCTTATTTCAAATATTTGAAGCTCATATTTTACTGTTCAGGGAGACTGCAGACAAAACCCTTATGTTCTTATTTGCAAGGCAAGCTAGGGACTCAAAATGGGCTATCAGAGGAAGGGAAGTGAGTGTGGATCTGAAAAGAATATGCTAGAGGCTAAACTAGCTATGAGGCTAAGTCTTGCTGGAATGGTTCTGAGTGCGGAAGGGGGGGAAGGACCCCATACAATTGGAACGGGATATTTGCACATATAAGGTCATGTCCCAGTTAAAAAGTAGCCTCAACCCTAGCTTAGTAGATTGTGGTTGAAGCTTTAGCCCAAAGGGACAACAGAGAGCAAATGTGGACCCCAGGCAGACCAAATCCTTGAATTGCTCCAGAAACTTCCTGTTGGTGGGATTGAGGTCACATGGGTCAGGACTGACTAAGGGCACCTAGCAAGACTGAGCTCACAGCTGAAATTCTGAAAGTCCTGCTGCTCAGTAGATGGGCGGGGGGTGCAAGGGAGCTGCATCTCACGCAGGTAGATCAAGGCTGGCTTTTATAGAAAGTTTTGGTTTTGTTCATTACTGTACATTTCCTTTTAGTTTTTCTGCACTAATTCTTTAGCCTGTTCATCATGACCTGTTTTACAGAAACAGGTCGCTAAGGTGCAGGGTTTCAGGCAATGGCATATCAAGCACTAACCAAAGTTGACTCATCATCATTGCAACGAGGCAGTGGGTTCCACCCATTTCTAGGCAGAGCAGTGATCAAATACCGATTTATATTTGAGGTCGAAGTTTTGTTTCAAAACTAAATCGACTATTTCTACTTCATGGTCTAAATCAGGGGTTGGCAAACTTTTTCTGTAAAGGCCACATGGGAAACATTTTAGGTTTTGTGAGCCATATGGTCTGTGACACTATTACTCAGCTCAGCTATAAACAATATGGAAGCAAATGAACGTGGCTATATTTCTTTAAAATTTACAAAATCACGTGATAGGTCAGATTTGATCCACAAGCTATAATTCCCACCCCTGGCCTGTATCAGCACTCTGCAAACATTTTAAGCACTTATCTCATGTATGCACACACACACACACACACACATGCACACACATTATACATCTATACATGCATTACATATGATATAAATAATGTATGTATTATAGTATATCCACTATAATATATATCCAAAGTAGTAATTTTAAAAAGCTGAGATAAAAATATAAATGGAGGTTCTGATATTTTCTTCCCATACTCTCAATTGATCAGCCTGTGTACCCCTTAGGGGACATGCAGCCCATTTGGGAAATCCCTTGTGTAAACACAACAAAAGTACGTAAGTGATGCTGTTTGTGCACGTGGATGCTCTCATCTGTGTTATAATCCACTTTACGGTCCAAATGTTGAATAGTAGAATAAACAGACCTGCAAACTCAAGTACAAACCTAGATTTAAATTCTACCTCCCCATTCACTAGACAGATGACCTTAGGAAAGTAAATCTCTCCAAGTTTGGTTTTCTCCTCTAAAAAAAATTACCATAATAATATACAATCAAATGTCAGACAAGTGCATTCAAAACTGATTTTTTTTAAAGATTTATTTACTTTAGAGAGAGAAAGAGAGTGTGGGGGTGGGGTGGGGGCAGAGGGAGAAGGAATCAAAGAATCTCAAGCAGACTCCAGTTGAGCACAGAGCCCAACACGTGGTTCGATCCCACAACCCAAGGTCACGACCCCGGCAGAAATCAGGAGTCGGATTCTCAACCGACTGAGCCACCCAGGTGCCCCTATAGCTTATTTTTAAATACTCAGTAAAGTGCCTAGAGATAACGAGAACTCAAAAACTACGTCTCTTTCTCTTTCCTTTCAATGAATAGCAGAAGTCAAGCTGAATGAATGTCACATCTGGAAGCATGAGCAACAGTGGACGTTTCCCATTTTCCTCCCTCCCAATCACTGCCCACCAGGCCACCTGGCCCCGTCCCTTAGACCAGAACCTCACATGGTGCGGCCACTATAAGGGCCACTATAAGGGGTCCCACTCTTCATTTCTTCCTACTTAGCCCCCACTCTGTCCCCACAGAGATAATTCCCTACATCAAAATTTGTTACCTGCCATCCACAAAGAGATTGATGAGCGTAATTTCTATGCATCCTTTAGAATCATTATCTTCTTAGTGAGGTAGCTGGGCCTACAGTGGAATTCACGTGCACCGGACCACCATCACCAGCCTAAACAAGCCATAAAACTTGCGTTAGAATATCCAGGGTGTTTTCTTTATCCTTTGGGAAAAAAACAAACCATTCGCTATGAATCAAAAGATAGTTACCAGAAATTAGGATGAGAATGGCAGAAATATCTCTGCAGAGTAAAACAAAACAGCACACTGGTCCTCTCTGGCTCTCTGATCTAAGCGCTAACCTGTGATATCAATAATTAACTCCAAGGAGACAGTGCTGAACTGGATCCTTGCTTCTCTTACCCAGAAAGAATGAGTAACATGGCCTGATGAGCACAGATTTCTAGTTTTCCTGAATCAGCTTGAGGCCACTCTTCCTACATCGTTCACACAGAGAAACCTCAAAACCCTGGCTTATAGACAACGACCATGAAAACCCTCAGAAGCATCCAATGCAAGTTTCTTTCAATAAAAACTAACAGAGAAACACCCAGTCATTGTTCTCCACGTCTATCAATGTAGCAATGAGATGAGCCAAACGCAATCCAGACTAACCGATCTCGGCAGGACTTCCCACGTCATCTGTCTTAGAACAAAGCACTTCTTGTTCGCAATGAATTGGACAAGATCGCGGTGATTGAACACAGTGGCGCCGGTCACAGGATCTGAATCCGATTCCCGGGACCGCAGTGAAACGTGACGGAGTCCGTGTGAACCTGCTTCAGAGCCGTCGGAAGAACAACCTTGAGTTTTGTTATTGATATTTTTGGTGGCCTTTGTGTCCCTGGCACTTGGCTGGGTGTGCCGGGTTGTACGGGAGGATCAAAGGCTGTCCTTCGGTTCGAAGGGTTCCCATTTGGGAGGAAATAAAACACCTCCTGGTGGCCAAAGCCTCGCATTTTCACTCCCTCTTGCAGCCTCTCCTTTCCTCCCGTGATTCTACCCCAAGAAGAGGCTCGGCATCAGTTAGGCACAATTTAACAAAATTTGTATCTTAAAGAGCTGAGAACTTACACACTAAGTCTCTTGACAACAGTTGCTATCTGAGACTGTGTTTAGATGCTTACTTTTGAATGTCTCCTTAATTTTATTTTTATAGTTCAAAACCACCCAAAAGCACAAAATACAATACAATAAATCTTTATGTGTCTATCACAAAACTTCAAGGAATTTTAACGTTTTGCCATATTAGATTCAGAATTCTATTTTTAAAAATATGACAGGGAACTCCAGCTACACTACCTTCCCCTCCCAGCCCCAGAAAATCAATATCCTGATGTGGGGATTTATCCTTCCTTGTAAGTATTTTCAAGTTGTGTGATAAATATATACAATTTATAATTGTTTGATATTACCGTTTACATCAATGTTCTCAGTTTGCACATGTCCTTCGCCATTTGCATTCTTTATTCAATATTGTTTTCATTATATGTCAGTGATATCTCAATAAGCTTGAAAAGACATTATGTTTTCCAGACTTTCTCATGTTATCTCCCAGAATTTAGCTTGTTCAGTTTAACCACTGTGTGGTGTGGATTTTTGCCCATATTCCTCTTGATGCTCACCTACATTATTTCCTGTTTCTTACTATTACAAAAAATACTTCAGTGAGCTGTTCTTCTACTTGGATCTTTTCACCTATCATACATATTCCTTGTGGTTTTGGATATTTATTTTATCATTCTCCTCCTTTTAAGCATAGCTATGGAAAACGAAATATAAAAGAAATTTAAAGGAGAGATGTTCTGGGGCACCTCGGTGGTGCAGTGAGTTGGGGAGCCCACTCTTGATTGGGCTTAGGTCGCAATCTCAGGGTCCAGGGATGGAGCCCCGCATCAGGCTGGGCAACTCAGTGGGGAGTCTGCTTCCCTCCCTCTCCCTCCCCTTCTCGCATCCCCCCACCAACAGTGTGCGTGCATTCTCTCTCTCCCTCTCAAATAAATAAATATTTTAAAAAGAAAGAAAGAAGAAATGTTCAACTCATCCTTCTTCCTGATGCTCACATATGCGTCCATAACAATCTGCCCCTTCCCACTTATTCTGAACTAAGAAAAACTCCATTGTTTTACATCAGCTGAAGTACCACGCGTGATAGCAGCCAAGCAACTCGGCGTTCATTCATTAACTTCAGGATGGTTGTTATTTTCTAGGGCTTTGCTATCCGCATGACCAAAGGGATAGAGAGTATCTGTATTCGAGATATTTTATCCAATTTTCAGAAGATGGCTCGTTTCTGGGTTTTGCTAATAAGAGGATTTTTTCCAAGGCATCTTTAAACAGCATGGTTTAAATGGTTGATCCTGGGATTCGAACTGTGGTTCCAACAGTACGATGGTTGATTCTAACTCTAGAAATACATGCCATCCTCTGTTCGGTGTAGCAGGTCCTCAGCCGTTCTTCCCCAAACATAAGCTATGTCCATTTCAAGCGCTCAAGTGACAGTCTTGCCGCAGGGGTTGCTCAGACACTCAACAACCCTAGTCGCCAGGTCACTTGGGAGAAAGAAGGTAAGACGGGCTGGGTCTGGCCGGGCTGTTCCTGGAAACCAGCCCCTGCACGGCTGGGTGGGCTGAGAGTCTGGCGCTGCCATTTTAGGTTCTGGGACCTGGGAGAGTGTGGGTGAAGGGAGGGATGTGACACTGAAAGCACAATAACTTCTTCTTCTTTTTTTTTTTTTTACAGATGTGGAGGTTTATAATGATATTTTTAAAAGAAGAGAAAAAAAAGGAGCATGCATTTCAAAGTGCAATTGAAACCAAGTACACATAGCTCTAGCAAACTTGTAGCTTGGGGGTTTTTCCACCAGGCCCTGTGTTACTCCCCATCTCTTTCAGAATATGAGGCTCCTCCCCTCCAAATTCTACTCAGGGTCCAGGTCATGCGCCTGCGGTGCGGAGTGTCAGTCCTCTCCGCACTTCCAGTGCTTTTACCACTACACTATAAATAATTCACTTAGATTTCCTACTCAACTAGAAAACAGCCTAAGATATACCTAGAACACATGCTGCCCTCCTGTGGACTATTGCTAATAGTCTCGTGAAGATAAGCAAACTTGAAGATTATGCGTTTGTTTACCCATCCACACCTATAATTTAGTACGTATTAATTTATTCAGAAATATTTTTGCACAAATATACTTGAGTGTTTCTTACTATAAAGAAAACTTTGGAGATTACTAATTCAAATAAAATGTGTCTATCAAGACCATGTTTTTCAAATCGTGGATAATGAAATCTGTTTTGTGAAATCCTTTTTTTGAGTTATGATCAGCTTTTGCTAAAATAGTTATAATATAGAACAAAAAGAACAAGTAGGAAATATTAGAAAGGACTGCACACTAATGGTCAATTGTGAAGGGCAAGTGGTTTCAACTGCCGGAATAATGTGGTAAATCCATGTCTTAACCAGGGAAGGTCATTTGATCTTTTCTTCACTAGTTTCTCACTTGATTTTCCGGGCACGTAATAGTTAATTTGAGCATCAGCATAATAAACCCAGGTGGTAGGCAGGATCCCAAGGTGGCCCGCCAGAACTCTGCTGCCCCCTAGTGTACATGTTTAGTATAATTCCCTCTTGAGTGCATTCCAAACAAGTAACTTAGAGAATCACTCCCAGTGGTTAGATTATTAACCTGTTGACTTCTGAGCTAATCAAAAGGGAGATTGTTCAGGTGGGCCAAATCAATCAAGTTAGCCCTTAAAAGAATCTGGGCCTCTCTAGAAAGATCTGAGACAGAAGGGGAGAGCCACGCCACCAGGTAGGACCTCTAGGCTAACCTTAGGCTAACAGCCGGCAGGCAGAACAGGGTCCTCAGTCCCGCCAGTGTGAGGAAGTGAGTTCAGCCAACAACATGACTGAGTGTGCAACAACACCCTGAGCTTCAGAAAGGAAAGCAAAACAGCAAACACTGTGATTTCAGCCTCGAGAAGCTCTGAGCAGAAAACCCACTTCCTCCCAACCTGGACTTCCGCCCAGGACAAGAGGTAAGGTAACAAACTTGTGTTGTTCTAAGGCCCTAGCTTTATAGCAATTTGTTATGCAGCAGTAGAAATTAACGCAGTAATGTGCCACGACTTTATTTTATATTTTATAACTAATTGTGAAGCAAAATGCTGCATAACTTTATCCTGCCTGCAAAAATGTCGGGACTTGCCCCTGGGTTAGGGTTATTTCAGTATTACTTTGGGCTGCTTATCACGTGTCCTAAGTTCTCAACAGTTGTTAACTTTGCTGTGAAATAGTCCAATTGTCCTTAAAGTTGATCATTTGTTTTTAGAAGGTAAAAAGAACAATGGCGTGTAAAATACAGAGGTCCGATCGAGTTCAAGCCTCAGTGCTGGATCTCAGAGTATAAATAGTGTATTATGAGAAAAATGTTGACTCTAATCAGCAAGTTTTGATTTCATGAGAGTCTCCTAAAATGAAAAAAATAATAAAATATCATTTTATAATATTATCTCGTTTTTTTATTGAATTATAATTAGCATCCGCGGTTATATTAGTTTCAGGTGTGCACCATCGTAATTCAACAATTCTGTACGTTACTCAGCACTCACAAGTGCAGTCACCGTCTGTCACCGTTCAACGTTATTACAATATTATTGACTATATTCCCTATGCTGTGCTTTTCCCCTCTGTGATTTATTTTATAATTGGAAGTTTGTACCTCTTAATCCCCTTTACGCCCCCCATCCTCCTACCACCTCCCCTCCGGCAACCACCAGCTCGTTCTCCGCATTTCGGAGTCCGTTTCTTTCTTTCTTTGTTCATATCTCATATCGTTTCATTGTGCAATGAAAATAACAAACCAGGGTGTCTAATCTTTAAAATAGTCTTAAGGGGCACCTGGGTGGCTCGGTGGGTTAAGCGTCTGCCCTCGACTCAGGTCTTGATCCCAGAGTCCTGGAATTGAGCCCTGCATCGGGCTCCTCGCTCAGCTGAAAGCCTGCTTCTCCCTCTGCTGCGCCCCCTGCTGTTCTCGCGCGCGCGCTCTGTCAAATAAAATTATTTTAAAAAATTAAAAATAAAGAATTAAATAATATAGCCTTAAAACTGAAAGCTTAACCGCTTCAAAATTAACGAGACACCTGGAAACACAAAATTTGAATTTATTCAGTCTCTTAAATATTACTTAAGAGAAGAAAAATAATGAAGCTCCTGGAACTATTGCCTAGTTACAGCTATCGGAAAACCTTCTATTTACCATGTAGCAAAGGAAGGCATAGCAGCTAGCAAAATAAAATTATTTTGACAGGTATGGATGTGTTTTCTATGACTTCCCATGCTAATATGCGAACATCCATATTTCCTATAGGTAACAATACAATGGTTTTTGCTATTGCGTCATCATCAAAACCTGTTATGCTGTTATAGTCTGGTCTAGATTTTCGGGATCCAACTTGACACTTTCACTGCAAACTGTGGAAAACTATGTCAGATAAGTGTGGCAAGATTATTCTGTAAGGATTTGTTGTGTTGTTTAAATTATACACTTAACTGAATTTTAATGTATAGAGTTGGAAGACAGTGTTGTTGGTCAATTTAATTAAAAAGAAATTTTAAAGGAATTACAACTGATAGAGTAGTAGATACTTTGGTACTAATTTACGATTTTAGTAAAATTGCTCTAAGCTATTAATCGGAGTGCCATTTGGAATCACTCTTATGCACAGTTACCATGCCTTCGGCATCTAAAGGAATAATGATCGTCATAGTCTATGGAGAGCCAGTGGAATTTGCTAATTTTATTAAAAGAGATCCACTGAATAGCCCTCCTCCCCTTTCTTCAGAAATTGGAACTAACCATAACCACTTACTGGATTCAATCAGGTTTTGGTTGTCATAAGGGACAGTAGAACATATGAACTCAATTTATGATGCATATTTTTTACGGAAAAACAAAATATTTGGGTGACAAAATGGACATATTTGATGTTTTCAACATCCTTAATAAAATTTGAAATTGCAAGAGAAAAATGTCTAGCATGTTCAGTGGCTCCAAAAGACTGTTGTTATGTCAACCAAGACTTAGAAAGTCATTGCCCTACTTCATTTCTCAAACTATTGCAACATACTCATGAGAACATTATTAATGAAGAGAAGTAAAAATGACAAAGTGTCCGATCTCACTTCTCAGTCTCAAACTTTTAATCATTACTTTTCAGAACAGAAATCTAATAAGCTGAAAATCCATTGAATTTTTCAAAATCTATAATCAGTCATTGACAAACTTAAGTTTCCCCAAGGAAGAAAATAAACTGTTGCAACTTATTTATTCATTTACATGGAATCACTAGGTTATTCACTTACACTGAATAAATGTGTCTCATAATTATTATAACAGTGAGTTTATCATAATTTTAGGTTAATAATGAGAAGTTCTGCTAAATTCAAAAGGACTACAGTTACCTGATTAATAAAGAAACCAGTATAAATGGATTGGAATAAATTTTTGAACAGTCCTATTTCCCTATTCCCTCAAACATGTCATTTTTATTCTTATATTGGATATTTTATGTTTATTTTTATTGACATATAATTGACATAAAACATGTTAGTTTCAAATGTGCAACACAATTTAATATTTGTATATATTGTGAAATAATCTACCACGAGAAGTCTTGTTAGCATCCTCATCACACAGTCACATTTTTTTGTTGTTGTGATGAGAACTTTTAAAATCACTCTCTTGGCAACTTTCTTTTCTTTTTTTTTTTTTCTTTTTTTAAGATTTAATTATTTATTTGAGAGAGCGTGCACCTGCACAGAAGCAAGCACGGGGCAGGGAGGGGAACGGAAAAGAGAATCTTGAACAAACTCCCTACTGAGTGCAGAGACCAGGGTGGGACTCAAACCTACCACCCTGAGATCATGACCTGAGTGGAAATGAGTTGGTGCTCAACTGACCGAGCCACCCAGGCATGCCTCTCTTAGCAACTTTCAAATATGCACTACGGTATTAGCTATAGTCCCCATGTTGTACACCACATTCCCATCACTTATTTATTTTATAACTGTAAGTTTGTGCCTTTTGACTCCCTTCACTCATTTTGCCCACCCCCTTTTCTGGCAACTACCAGTCTGTTCTTTGTATCTATAAGCTCAGTTGTTGTTTTGTTTTTCTTTCTCTTTTTTTTTTAGATTCCACATATAAGTGAAATCATGTGGTATTTATCTTTCTCTGACTTATTTCACTTAGTGTAATGCCCTCAATATCCATGTTGTCACAAATGGCAAGATTTCATTGTTTTGGGCTGAGTAATAGTCCATTGCCTATATACCACTTTATCCATCTACCCATCAGTGGATGTTTAGTTTGTTTCTGTGTTTTTTTTTATTTCCAACTTTATTATAATTCACAATAAAAAACACATTTTATATACAGAATGTATGTGTTTATATGTGTTTATATGTATTAAAAACAGAAATAAAAGTTGCATGAAACATTTACCCCATTACATATGATGCACACTGGTATTTTATTCTTCTATTTTATATTTCCTAAAATGCCAAATAAAGCCTACTAAATTGATTTCAGAAGCAGCAAATAGTCCTGACCTGTGGCTTGAAAGACACTAGAATAGAGAATCCAGAGAAAAAAATTATATTCGATCATTTAATTTGTAATTAAGATTTTATTTCAGTAGAAAAACAGTTAAATTTCTATTTCATGCCATATACAAAGTAAATTTTATATAGATCAAAGACAAAGTAAAAATTTTAGAAGAAAACTTAAGCAACTGCATTTGTAATCCAGAGGTCGGGAAGAACTTTGTTTAAATTGAGGTCATGTTGTATAACAGCATACTAGTTTCGGGTATACAACATAAAAATCTGATACGTACACTACAAAGTGATCACAATCTGTCTAGTTACCATCTGTTACTATGCAATTGACCCCCTTCACTCTTCTCACACCCCAGCCTTCCCCTCTAATAAACACCAGTCTGTCTTCTGTATCTATGAGTTCGATTTTTTTTGTTATTTGTTTTTTCACATTGCACATATAAGTAAGATCATGTCTTTCTCTGGCTGATTTATTTAACTTAGCTTAATACCCTCAATGCATGTTGTCACAAGCTTTCCTTGTGTATGGCTGAGTAGTATCCCATTGTGCATATATACCACATCTTCCTTATCCATTCATCCATCCATCAATGCACAGTTAGGTTGTTTCCATATTTAGGCCATTGTAAATAATGCTGCAACAAATACAGGGATGCATATATCTTTTCAAATTAGTATTCTCATTGTCTTTGAGTAAATACCCAAAGTGGAAGAGCTGAATCATATGGTAGTTCTATTTTTAATTTTTTGAGGAACCTCCATACTGCTGTCCATAGCGGTTGCACTAATTTGCATTCCCACCAACAGTGCATGAGGGTTCCCTTTCTCCACATTCTCATCTACACTTGGTATTTCTCATCTTTTGGGACTAGCCAGTCTAACAGGTGTGAGGTGTTATCTCATTTGGGTTTTGATCTGCATTTCCCTGATGACTAGAGATGGTGAGCCTCTTTTCATGCACCTGTGGCCATCTGCATGTCTTCTTTTAGAAAGTCTGTTCAGATCCTCTACCACTTTCTAATCAGATTGGGGTTTTTTGCTATTGTATGATTTCTCTCTATATTTTGGATATTAACCCCTCATCAGATATATGATTGTAAACATTTTCTCCAGTTCTATAGACTGCTTATAATTTTGTTGATGGTTTCTTTTGCTGTACAGAACATTTTAAGTTTGCCATACTTCCATTTTTTTATTTTTTGCTTTTGTTACCTTTGGTTTTGGTGTCCAATCCAAAAAAAAAAAAATTACCAAGAATGATGTCAAGCAGTTTAGTGCCTAGGTTTTCTTCTAGGAGTTTTATGGCTTCTGGTCTTATATTCAAGTCTTTATTTTTGTGGATAGTGTAAGATAATGATCCTAGTTTCATTCTTTTGCATGTGGCCACTCAGTCACGTATATGTGACTTTATTTCTGGGCTCTTTATTCTGTTACATTGCTTTGCCTGTTTTTATACCAATACCATATAATTTTGATTGCCGTAGTTTAATGTAGTTTGAAGTCAAGAAGCATGATGCCTCCAGCTTTGTTCTTTCTCAATATTTCTTTGGCTATTTGGGGTCTTTTGTGGTTCCATACAAATTTTAGAATTATTTCTTCTAGGTCTATGGAAAGTACTATTGGCATTTTGATGGGGATTGCATTGAATCTGTAGATTGCTTTGGGTAATATGGACATTTAAACAATTCTTCTAATCCATTAGCATGGAATGAATATCTTTCCATTTATTTGTCTTTTTCTTTATTGTTGTTTTTCACATACAATGCTTTCACCTCCTAGGTTCAACTTATTCCTAGATATTTTATTCTTTTTTATGCCGTTGTAAATGAGATTGTTTTCTTAATTTCTCTTTCTGGTAGTTTGTTATTAGTGTGTAAAAATGCGACAGATTTTCATGTATTGATTTTGTATCCTACAACTTCATTTACTTGTTCTGATGGTTTTTTGATGGAGTCATTAGAGTTTTCTATATATACTGTCATCTGCAATTAGTCTTACTTCTTTCTTTCTGATTTGAATGCCCCTATTTCTTTTTCTCGCCTAATTGTTCTGGCAAGAATATGCATTATTATGTTGAAATAAAAGTTGTGGGAGTAGGCATCCTGCCTTAGTCCTAATCTTAGGGGAAAAGCTTTCAGCTTTTCACCATTAGTAAGATCTTGGCTATGGGCTTATCGTATATGGCCTTTATTACTTTGAGATATGTTCCCACTATACCCACTTTGAGAGTTTTTATTAACAAATGTGGAATTTTATTGCATCCTTTTTCTGCATCTATTTGATGATCATAGGATTTCATCATTTTATGAATGTGGTGTATCACATTGATTGATTTATGAAGGTTGACCATTTTTGCATCTCTAGAGTGAATCCCACTTGACAATGTTGCCTGATCCTTTAAAGTATTGTTGAATTCAGTTTACTAACATTTCATTGAGAATTTTTGCATCCTTGCTCATCAGGGATATTGACCTATAATATTCTTTCTTGGTGTAGTTTGCCTATTTTTGACATCAGTATAATGCTGATATTAAAAAAATTAGTTTAGAAGTCCTTACTCCACTTCTATTTTTTTGGTAAATTTCAGAAGGATTGATATTAATTCCTTAAATTTTTGGTAGAATTCACAGTGAGGCCAACTGTTCCTGGACTTCTGTATGTTGGGAGGTTTTTAACTGCAGATTCAATCTCCTTACTAGTATTCGATCTATTCAAATTTTCTTTTATTTTTTAGTCATGGTAGGTTTATATAGCTAGGAATTTATCCATCTCTTCCAAGTTGTCCAGTTTGTGGTTATAATTATTCATAATAATCTCTTATGATCCTTTGCATTTCTAAAGTGTTAGTTGTAATGTGTCCTCTTATTTCTGATTTTATTTGAATCCTCTTTTTTTCTTGGTGAGTATAGCTAAGGGTTTCTCAATATTTTTTTTATTTTTTCAGTGACCTACTTCTTAGCTGCAATGATCTTTTTTATTGTCCTTTTAGTCTCTATTTCATTTATTTCTGCTTTGATGTTTGTTATTTCCTTCCTTCTAACTTTGGGATTCATTTGTTCTTTCTCTTTTCTCGTTCCTTGAGATGTAAAATTAGGCTGTTTTTTTGGAGATTTTTGTTTTTTTTTCCCTAAATGAAAGAGTTTGGTAAGCTTTTGTTTATTTTTTTATTGTTGAAAAATAGGTAACATACAATGTTTTATTACTTTTAGATGTACAACATAGTTATTTGACAATTCCACNTGAGATTTTTGTTTTTTTTCCCCTAAATGAAAGAGTTTGGTAAGCTTTTGTTTATTTTTTTGTTGTTGAAAAATAGGTAACATACAATGTTTTATTACTTTTAGATGTACAACATAGTTATTTGACAATTCCACACATGACTCCACACTCACCACAGTAAGTGTAGTTAGCATCTGTCACCACACAATATTATACTATTATTGAATATTTTGCCTATGCTGTATGCATGATTTATTTTAGAACTGGAAATTTGTACCATTTAATCCTCTTCACCTTTTTTGCTGATTCTCCCACACACCTCCCTTCTGATAACCACTAGTTTTTCCCTGTATTTATGAGTCTGTTTTTTGTTTGTTGTGTTTTTTAGATTCCATATATAAGCGAAATCATATGGTATTTGTTTTTCTCTGACTTATTTCACTTAGCATAATATCCTCTAAGTCCATCCATGTTGTCGTAAATAGCAAGATCTCATTCTTGTTTATGGCTGAGTAATATTCCATTGTATGTTCATACTACATCTTTATCCATTCGTCTGTTGATGGACATGGGTTGCTTCCATATCTTGGTTAGCATAAATAATACTTCAGTAAACATAGGGGTGCATATATCTCTTTGAAATAGTGTTCTTGTTTTTTTGCATAAATACCAATAGTAGAATTACTGGGTCATATGATATTTCTATTTTTAATTTTTTGAGGAAACTCCATACTGTTTTTCACAGTGGTTGTGAAATTTATGTAACCACTAACAGTTGCATGATGGTTCTCTTTCCTCCCAAACCTTGCCAACACTTGTTATTTCTTACCTTTTTATTACTAACTATTCTCACTGGTGTGAAATAGTTTTGATCTGACCTTCCCTGATGATTAGTGATGTTGAGTCTTTCATGTGTCTATTGGTCATCTGTATGTCCTCTTTGGAAAAATGTCCATTTAGGTTCTCTACCCATTTTTTAAAATCAGATTGTTGGTTTTTGTGTGTGGGTTGACTTGTATAAGTTCTTTGTGTATTTTGGATATTAACCCCTTATCAGATATGTCATTTATCTGGTTATCAAGTATCTTTTCTCATTCAGTAGACTGCCTTTTCATGTTGCCAATGGTTTCCTTTGCTGTGCAAAACCTTTTTTTTTTTTTTCCGGTGTAATTCTGTAGTTGGTTTTTTTGTTTTGTTTTGTTTTTCCCTGCCTGAGGAGACCCATCCATAAATATGCTGCTGAGATTGATGTCCAAGTGATTGCCGCCTGTGTTTTCTTTTAGGAGTTTTATGGTTTCAGGTCTCACATTTAAGTATTCAATCCATTTTGAGTTTAACTTTGTGTATGGTGTAAAAGTGGTCCAGCTTCCTTCTTTTGCATGTAGCAGTCCAGGATTCCCAGCACCATTTATTGAAAAGACTGTCCCCGTGGAGGTATATTCTTACCTCCTTTGTTGTAGATTTGTTGACCATATAAGTGTGGGTTTATTTCTGGCCTTTTTATTCTGTTCCACATTTATTTTTTTAACAATAATTTTTTATTTTATGTTAGTCACCATACAGTATATCATTAGTTTTTGATGTAATGTTCCATGATTCATTATTTGCGTATAACACCCAGTACACCATGCAATACGTGCCCTCCTTAATACCCAACACCAGCCTATCCCAGTCCCTCACCCTCCTCCCCTCTGAAGCCCTCAGTTGGTTTCCCAGGGTCCACAGTCTCTCATGGTTCATTCCCCTTTCTGTTTAGCCCCCTTCATTCTTCCCTTCCTTCTCCTATCGATCTTCCTGCTATTTCTTATGTTCCACAAATGAGTGAAACCTTATGATAATTGTCTTTCTCTGCTTGACTTATTTCACTTAGCATAATCTCCTCCAGTCCCATCCATGTTACTGCAAATGTTGGGTAATCGTTCTTTCTGATGGCCGAGTAATATTCCATTGTATATATGGATCCACATTGATTCATATATCTGTTTTTGTGCCAGTGTTTTGATTACTACAGCCTTGTGGTATATCTTGAGATCTGGGATTGTGAGACCTCCAGCTTTGTTCTCTCTCGAGATTGCTTTGGCTATTCAGGGTCTTTTGTGGTTCTATGACAATTTTAAGATTGTTTGTTCTAGTTCTATGAAAACTACTAGTGGTGTTTTGATAAGGGTTGTATTGAAGCTATAGATTGCTTTGGCTAGTATGGTCATTTTAACAATATTAATTCTTCCAGTACATCATAATGGAATAGCTTTCTATTTGTTTCTGTTGTCTTCAAATACTTTCATTGATATTTTATAGTTTCCAGAGTTACAGGTGTTTCACCTCTTAAGTTTATTCCTAGGTATCTTATTTTTTTTTTTTGGTACAATTGTAAATGGAATTGTGTTCTTAATTTCTCTTTCTGCTAGTTCATTGTTAATATATAGAATTAATGTATAGAAATGCAATATACTTCTGTATATTTTGTATCCTGCAACTTTACTGAATTTATTTATTCTAATATTTTTTGGGTGGAGTCTTTANTTGGTACAATTGTAAATGGAATTGTGTTCTTAATTTCTCTTTCTGGTAGTTCATTGTTAATATATAGAATTAATGTATAGAAATGCAATACACTTCTGTATATTTTGTATCCTGCAACTTTACTGAATTTATTTATTCTAATATTTTTTGGGTGGAGTCTTTAGGGTTTTCTATACATGGCATTGTGTCATCTCCAAATAGTCACAGCTTTACATCTTCCCTACCAATTTGAATGCCTTTTATTTCTTTCTGTTTGATTGCTATGGTTGGGACTTCAGTACCAAGTTGATTATAAGTGGCAAGAGTGAACATCCTTGTCTTGTTCCTCTCTTACATAAAAAGCTTTTAGGATTAACCCATTGAGTATGATGTTAGATAATGCATTTGTCATATATAGACTTTATTATGTTGAGATATGTTCTAACCCCACTTCACTGAGAGGTTGTTTTTTTTTTTTTTTAAATCATGGACTGATGTTGAATTTTGTCAGATGCTTTTTCTGCATCTATTGAGGTGATAACATGGTTTGTATCTTTCATTATGTTAATGTGAAGTATCACGTTGTTTGATTTACATATATTGAACTATTCTTACATCCCTGGAATAAATCCCACTTGATCATGGTGAACAATTCTTTTAATATATGGTTGAATTTGATTTGCTAATATTTTCTTGAGGATTTTTGCATCTTTGTTTATTAGGAATATTGCCCTGTATTTTCCTTTTTTTGTAGTGTCTGTTTTTGTTATCCAGGTACTGTTGTCCCCATAGAATGAATTTGGAAGTTTTTCTTCCTCTCCTATTATGGGAATAGTTTGATGCAAATAGTTATTAATTCTTATATTATTTGGTAGAATTCACTTGTAAGCCATCAGGTATTAGACTTCTGTTTGTATGTTTTTTTATGTTTTTTTGTTTTTTTTTTTTTAAAGATTTTATTTATTTATTCGACAGAGATAGAGACAGCCAGTGAGAGAGGGAACACAAGCAGGGGGAGTGGGAGAGGAAGAAGCAGGTCACAGCAGAGGAGCCTGATGTGGGGCTCGATCCCATAACGCCGGGATCACGCCCTGAGCTGAAGGCAGACGCTTAACCGCTGTGCCACCCAGGCGCCCCATCTGTTTGTATGTTTTTTGACTACTCTTTCATTTTTGTTACTACTAACCAGTCTGTTCAAATTTTCTATTTTTTCCTGATTCAGTTTTGGAAGATCGTACGTTTCTAGGAATTTATCCATTTTTTCCCTGGGTTGTCCAATTTGTTGATATATAATTTTTCATAATGTTTTATAATCTTTTGGATTTCTGTGGTGTCAGTTATTTCCCCTCTTTACTTTCTGATTTTGTTTGAGTCCTCTCTCTCTCTCTCTTTTTTTTTTGAAGAATCTGGGTAAAGGCTTATGAATTTCATTGATCTTCTCAGAGATCCAGCTCCTTATTTCATTGATCTGTTCTATTGTTTTTTTTTTGTTTGTTTGTTTTTAGTTTCTATTTCACTTATTTCTGCTCTAATCTTTATTTCCTTCCTTCTACTGGTTTTGTTTTGTTTGTTCTTTTTCTAGCTCCTTTAAGTGTAAGGTCAGGTTGTTTATTTGAGATTTGTCTTCTTGTGGTGGGCCTGTATTATTGTAAACTTTCCTCTTAGAATAGCTTTTGCTGCATCCCAAAGATTTTGGACCATTGTGTTTTCATTTTCATTTGTCTCCATGTATTTTTTGATTTCCTCTTGATTTCTTGGTTAACCTGTTCATTGTTTAGTAGCACATTATTTGACCTCCATGTATTTGTGCTGTTTCCAGATTTTTTTTCTTGTGGTTGATTTCTAGTTTCTTAGCATCGTGGTCAGAAAAGATACATGGTATGACTTTGATTTTTTTNTTTTTGTTTGTTTGTTTTTAGTTTCTATTTCACTTATTTCTGCTCTAATCTTTATTTCCTTCCTTCTACTGGTTTTGTTTTGTTTGTTCTTTTTCTAGCTCCTTTAAGTGTAAGGTCAGGTTGTTTATTTGAGATTTGTCTTCTTGTGGTGGGCCTGTATTATTGTAAACTTTCCTCTTAGAATAGCTTTTGCTGCATCCCAAAGATTTTGGACCATTGTGTTTTCATTTTCATTTGTCTCCATGTATTTTTTGATTTCCTCTTGATTTCTTGGTTAACCTGTTCATTGTTTAGTAGCACATTATTTGACCTCCATGTATTTGTGCTGTTTCCAGATTTTTTTTCTTGTGGTTGATTTCTAGTTTCTTAGCATCGTGGTCAGAAAAGATACATGGTATGACTTTGATTTTTTTGAATTTGTTGAGCCTTGTTTTGTGGCCTAATATGTGATCTGAGAATGTTTCATGTACACGTGAGTAGAATGCATATTCTGCTGCTTTAGGATGGAATGTTCTGAATGTATCTGTTAGATCCATCTGGCCTGATGTTTCATTCAAAGCCATTGTTTCCTTATTGATTTTCTGTTTGGATAATCTGTCCATAGATGTAAGATGTAGGTGTTGAAGTCCCCTACTATTATCATATTACTATTGATTACTTCTCTATATTTGTTATTAGTTGTTTTGTACATTTGGGTGCTTCCATGTTGGGTGCATAAATATTTATAATTGTCATATCTTCTTAGTGATTATTCCCTTTATGATTATATAGTATCCTTCTTTGTCTCTTGTTACAGTCTTTGTTTTAAAGTCTGTTTTGTCCCTTACAAGTATTGCTATCTTGGCTTTCTCTTCACTTCAATTTATATGATAAGTGATTTCCTATCCCTTCACTTATAATCTGCATGTGCCTTTAGGTCTGAAATGAGTCACTTGTAGACATCATGGTAGATGGGTCTTGCTTTTTTATTCATTCCATCACCCTATGTCTTTTGATTGGAGCACTTAACCGTTTGACATTCAAAGTATTTTGTGGTAGGTATGTACTCATTGCCATTTTGTTACTTGTCTTATGGTTTGTTTTGTTTTGTTCTTTTAGTTCTTCTCTGTTTCTTCTTCAATTGGCTTTCTCTAGTGGTATACTTGGATTTCTTTTTATTTTTAGAATATCTATTACTGTTTTTTAATCTGTGATTATCATTAGGTTTGTATTTAACATCTTCTGTATACAGCAATCTATATTAAGTTGATGGTCATTTAGGTTTGAACCCATTCCTTACTCCTCTCCAACCTATGTTTTAAGTATATCATGTCATACTTTACATCCTTTTATTCTGTGAGTCCCTTGACTGCTTTTTACAGATACACTTATTTTTACTGCTTTTGTGTTTCCTACTTTTCTTACTCCTATTATGGTTTTTCCACTCAAAGAGCCCTATTTAACATTTCTTGTAGGGCTGGTTTAGTGGTCATGAATTCCTCTAACTTCTGTGTTTTCTGGGAAACTCTTTATCTCTCCTTCTGTTCTGAATAATAACCTTGCTGGGTAGAGCGTTCTTGGTTGCAGATTTTTTTTTCCTTTCGGTCCTTTGAATATATTATGCCACATTCTTCTGACGGGCAAAGTTTCTGCTGAAAAATCAGCAGATAACCTTATGGGATTTCCCTTGTAACTGTTGTCTCTCCTTGCTTTTCAAATTCTCTCTTTATCATAACTTTTTGGCATTTTAATTGTTACGTGTCTTGGTGGCGACCTCCTTGGGTTAATCTATTTAGATTCTGTGCTTCTTAGACTTGCATGTCTGTTTCCTTACCCAGATTAGGTAAGTTTTCAGCTATTTGTTCTTCAAATAAATTTTCTGCCCCTTCCCTCTCTTCTTCTTCTGCAATCCCTATAATGCAATCATAGGCATACTGTTATGTTTGATGTTGTCACTGAGTTTCCTTAACCTATTCTTATTTTTTAGTGTTCTTTTTTTTCTTTTTGATGTTCAGTTTGGTTGCTTTCCATTTCCCTGCCTTCCAGATTACTGGTTCTTTCTTCTGCATCCTCTAATGTGCTGCTGATTCCCTCTAGTATATTTTTTTAATTTCAGTTATTGAATTTTTTAAATTTCTGACTGGATTTTTATATTTTCTGTATTTGTTGAAGTTCTCACTGAGTTCATCCACTCCTTTCTCAAGTTCAGTACCATTTATGACCATTACTTTGAATTCTTTACTAGAAATATTGCTTATCTCCATTTCATTTAGCTCTTCTTCTGTGATTTTGTCCTCTTCTTTCATTGGGAACATATTCCTCTGTCTCCTCATTTTGTCTAACTCTGTGTTAAAGATATTAGCTGTTTCCTGGTCTTGAAAATAGTGCCCTTGTGTAGAAGAGGTTCTTGGTGCCCTGCAGTTCAGTCCCCCTTGGTCACCAGAATGAGGCACTTCACAGGTGTCTCCTGTGGGCCTGCATGTGACCTGTTGTAGCTGAGGCATGATTGCTGTGGGCATGGTGGTGATTTGACCTGGCTGAAATGACCAGCCTTGCCTGCCCTGGGACACTAGGCAGGGCTTTTTTCCTCTGCTGTTGAGAGGCCTGGCTGCAACTGATTTTGGTTTGTTTGTGGCTGCGGCTGGCATTCAGCCTGTCTCTTTGCAGTTAGCCTCTGCCAAGCTGTACACACACCACAGGGCAGGGCTTGCTGTCTCTGCAAACAGCTAAGAGGCCTGGCTGCAAGAACTGCATGTGTGGATTNGCTGATTTTGGTTTGTTTGTGGCTGGGGCTGGCATTCAGCCTGTCTCTTTGCAGTTAGCCTCTGCCACAGCTGTACACGCACCACAGGGCAGGGCTTGCTGTCTCTGCAAACAGCTAAGAGGCCTGGCTGCAAGAACTGCATGTGTGGATTATCTCCCCACGTTCCATAAGGCAGGAGTCCTTTGGGGTGGCACTGATCCATCCAGTGCTGCTTGCCATGTGTGGCAGGGCAGGAGCTGATTTGGAGGGATGCCTGCTACAATGGGCAGGTTTGGTGGGGCAGGTCTACAGGGGAATGCTGGGGTAGGGCACGGAGAACCAAAAACATAGATGTAGAGTGTTGGAAATGGCTCCTGCAAGCATCTGGCTATCTAGGCAGAGGGAGGGCAAGAAAAACGGCACCTACCAGCACTTTCGTTCTTAGAGAAATCTGCAGATCCCTGCCCTTCTAGCGTGTGTTCTAAGATTAGTTAATAAATCTTCTTCACATATACTTGGTGCATTTTTCAAACTGCTGCTGCTGTGCTGTGTCAGGCCATTGCTTGGAGTGCTGGCTCCTTAAGGGTGGCTACTCAGTTTGCTATATCCCTCCAGCTCTCCCGGAGGTAAGCCCTGCTTATTTAAAGCCCCAGGGCCAGGTGTGCCTGGTGTAGGGCCTGATTGCCTTGTTCATCCATGTTTTTGATGTCCTCCTGTTTGTGGTTAGTCATGCCAGGGGTTTGATTCCTAACTGCACTTCTGACACTCTTACCCTTTAAGATGTGGCCTTCTCTCTCTATGTAGCTGTGGAAGATTTGTTCTGCTGGTCTTTAGGTCATTTGAAGAGTTAGTTGCATAGATGTAGTTCTTGCCTTGATGTATCCATAGGTCAAGGTGAGCTCAAGACCCTCCTGTCCTGCCTCCTACCCTGAGATTTTTCTTGACTCTTGATAAAGACTTTTATTGTCATGAACTTTCCTCTTAGACCTGCTTTTGTTTCATCCCATGAGTTTTTGTGTTGTATTTCCGTTTTCATTTGTCTCAAAGTTTTTTTATTTCATTTTTTATTTCTTCTCTGACCTATGTTGTTCAGTGGCTTGTTGTTTGATGTCCACATATTTGTAAGTTTCCCAAGTTTCTTCTTGTAATTGATTTTTATTTTTATACCATTGTCGTTCAGAAATATAGTTGATATAATTTTAGTCTTTTTAAATTTATTAAGACTTATCTTGTGTCCTAACATGAGCTCAACTGGAGGATGTTCCATGTGCACTTGAAGAGTGTGTATCCTGTTCCTTCGAATTGAATGTCTGTATGTAACTGTTAAACCCGTCTGGTCTAATGTGTCATTTAAGATTGGATGTTTTCTTATTGATTCTTCTGTCTAGATAATATGATCTATCCTTTGATGTAAGTGGAGTACTGAAGTCCCCTACTATTGTTGTATTGCTGTCTATCTCTACATTTGTTAATGCCAATATTTAGGTATTTCTATGTTGGGTGTGTAAATATTTACAAATGTTATATTTTCTTATTAGATTGATCCCCTTATTATATAATGCTGTCTTTGTCTCTTTTTACAGTCCTTGTTTTATTTTGTAACTTATTTTTATTGAATATATTTGACATATACCATTATGTAAATTTAAGGCATATGACATGTTAATTTGATACATTTACATATTGCAATACGATTGCTACTATAACAATATTTAGCCCCTCTATCACATTATATAATTATCCATTTCCTTTAGTGGTTGAGATAGTTAAGTTTTAGTCTCCAAGAAATTTTGTTATTCTATTGCATTTGATCTCTATGATTTATTTACTACTACTCTTTGTACCTTTTTACTCTTAAACATCTATCTTATCTCTCATGCCCCACTCATAATCACAATTATACTTTTATAAGTTAATTTTAAATTTATTCTTTTTTATTTTAGTTGACACACAATGTTACATTCATTGTTATGTTCACCACAAGTGTAGCTACCATCTGTCCCAATTACATCACTATTACAGTAGTGTTGACTATATTCTTTATGCTGTGCCTTTTATTCCCTTTTTAAAAGATTTACATATAGGTGGTATTATGCTATAGTTGTTTTCTCTAACTTGTCTCACATTGAATAACGTGCTCAAGGCCCATCCATGATGTCACAAATGACACGATATCCTCCTTTCTCATAGCTAATAAAATTCTTTGCATATCTATATCACACCTTTTTAATTTATTTATCCACCATTGGGCACTTAGGTTGTTTCAGTATCTTGGCTATTGTGAATAGTCGTACAATAAACATGGAAGTATACATATTCTCAGTGCTTTCATTTCCATTGGGTATATACCCAGAAATAATATTGCAGGATCATACGGTAGATCTATTTTTAGTTTTTTGCTGAATCTCCATATTGTTTCCAATAATGGCTGGACTAATTTACATTTCCATTAACAGTATATAAGGGTCCCCTTTTTACCACATTTGTCAGCATCTGTTTTCTCTTGTTTTCTTTTTTTTTTTTTTAAAGATTTTATTTATTCGACAGAGATAGAGACAGCCAGCGAGAGAGGGAACACAAGCAGAGGGAGTGGGAGAGGAAGAAGCAGGCTCATAGCGGAAGAGCCTGATGTGGAGCTCGATCCCATAACACCGGAATCATGCCCTGCGCCGAAGGCAGACGCTTAACCGCTGTGCCACCCATGCACCCCTTTTCTCTTGTTTTCTTAATAACTGTTCTCCATATATAAATATATATATTTCTTTTAATTTTTTATTTTTTAGAGCGTGAATAGGCGAGGGAGGGGCAGAGGGACAGGGGGAAAGAATCTTAAGCAGGCTCCATGCCCAGCGTGGAGCCTGATATGGGGCTCAGTCTCACAACCCTGAGATCAAATCCTGAGCCAAAATCAAGAGTCAGACCCTTAAATGACTGAGCCACGCAGGGGCCCCATGATGATAACTATTCTAACAGGTGTGAGGTGACATTTCATCCTGCTTTTGATATGCATTTCCCAAATAATTAGTGATGTTGGGCATTTTTATATGCCTGTTGGCCATTTTGATGTTATCTTTGGAAAAATGTCTAGTTAGTTTTTCTGCCCATTTTTAAATTGGACTGTTCAACTTTTGTTATAAAGTTGTATAAGTTCTGTATATATTGTGGGTATTAACACCTTATCTGATAATTTGCAAAATTTTTCGTCTGTGCTATAGGTCTTTTATTGATTTTAATGGTTTCTTTTGCTGTGTAGAAGCCTTTGAGTTTAATATAGTCCCATTTGGTGATTTTGCTTTTGATCTCTGTGCTTTTGGCATCATTTTCTAAAAATTGCCACCTAGCTCAATGCCGAGGAGCTTTTTCCTACATTTTCTTGTATGAGTTTTATGTTTTTAAGTTTTTGGTACATTTTCAGTTAACTTTTCAAGTGTGTGAGATTTAAGTGGTGTGAGGTAGGGGTCCAACTTCATTGTTCTGCATGTATTTCTCCAATTTTCCCAGCACCATTGTTGACTAGATATCATTTTCATTTCCCCATTGGGTGTTCTTGGCTCCCTTGTCAAACAATAGTTGACCCTGTATACTGGGATTTAATTCTAGGCTCTTTCTGTTCCATGGTTTGTGTGTCTGTTTTTGTGCCAGTACCATACTGTTTTTATTACTATGATTTTGTGATATAATTTGAAATCAGGAAGTGTGGTTTTCTAGCTTTGTTTTTTGTTTTTTCTTTCTCAAAATTGCTTTGGTTGTTTTGGGTCTTTTGCAGTTCCACACAAATTTTAAGATCATTTTCTTCTATTTCTGCAAAGAATGCTCTTGGTATTTTGATGGGAATTGCATTGAATGTGTAGGTGGTTTTGGGCTTTGGGACATTTGAACAATATTAATTTGAATAATATTAATTTGAACAATATTAATTTGAACAATATTATTTTGAACAATATCTTCAACAATTAATATTAATTTGAACAATATCTTCAACAATTAATAGTAATTTGAGCAATATCTTCAACAGTTAATATTAAACAATAATACCTTGAACAATTAATATTAATTTAATGATATTCTTCTGATCCAGAAATACAGATGTCTTTCTCTTTTTTGTCTTCATAGATTTCTTTCTCAAAATCTTGTAGTTTTTAGTGGTGCGGTTCTTATACTTCCTTGGTTAAATTTGTTTATAGGTATTATTTTTGGTGACATTATGAATGGGATAGTTTTTATTTCTTTTTCATATGTTTCATAATTAGTGTGAAGGGCTGCAACTGAATTATGCGTGTTGATTTTTTTTATCCTGCAACTTTACTGAAATTGTTGATTAATTCCAGCTGTGTTTTGGCTGAGTCTGGGATTTTTTTATAGATAAAATCATCTTATCAGCAACTAGCAATAATTTTATTTCTTCCTTTCCAATTTGGATGCCTCTTATTTCCTTGTTTTCTCTAATTGCTTTCACTAGGAATTCCATTACTCTATTGAATATGAGTGGTGAGAGTGAGCATTTTGTCTTTTTCTTGGTAGTAGAGGAAAAGTTTTCAATTATTCTCCAGTAAGATATAATATTGCTGTGGTTTTGTTGTATATGACCTTTATTATATTGAGTTTTATTCCTTCTACACCCAACCTATTAAGGGTTTTTATCAGGAAGAGATGTTCTATTTTGTCAAATGCTTTTTCTAGATCTATTAAGATGATTGTGTGATTCATATCTTTCAGTTTATTGATGTGATATATTACATTTATTGATTTGCATATGTTGAAATATCCATGCATCTCAGGGATAAATCCCACTTGGTCATGATGTATAATCTCTTTAATGAGTTCTTGAAGTGGCTTGCTAATATTTTGCTGAGAATTTTTACATCTATATTTATTGTGGATATTGGTCTGTAATTTTCTTGTGACCTACTCATCTGGTTTGGGTATCAGATTAATACTAGCCTTATAGAATGAGATTGGAAGTGTTCCATTTTCCTCAATATTTTGAAAGAGTTTAAAGAGGTTTGGTGTTAATTCTTCTATTAATACTTGGTATGATGTACCAATAAAGACATCTGGTCCTAGGGTTTTCTGTGCTGGGAGATTTTTGATTATTGATTCAATCACTTTGGTTGTTATTGGTCTGTTCATATTTTCTATTTCTTCCTGATTCAGTTTTGGTAGGTTGCGTGTTCCTAGAATTGTATACAATTGTTTAACATACTGTTCTAAAATAGTTTTCTAATTCTGACAATATCCCCTTTATGAGAGTTTTGTGTACTTTGATTTTATATTTTTCTTATTAGTGTTTTGTATTTCAGCTTAAAGAACTCCTTTCAAAATTTCACTGAAAGCATGTATAGTGCTGGTGAACTTCCTCAGCTTTTGTTTGTATGGGAAAGCCTTTATTTCTCTTCATACGAAGGATAACTGTGCCAGGTAGAATATTCTTGACTGGCAGTTTTTATATTTCAATACTTTCATTGTGTAATTCCACTCTTCCCTGGCCTGTATAATTTCTGTTCAAAAATCTACTGATATCCTGATGGGAGTTCCTTTGTATCTTTCTTACTTTTTTTTTTTTTAACTTGCCTGCCTTTAAGATTCTTTGTCTTTGGATTTTTTTTAGACAGAGGGAGATGGGGGTGGGGGCAGAGGGAGGAGAGAGAGAAAATCTTAAGCAGGCTCCATGCCCCTTGTGGGGCAGACAACCCAGACTTTGATCTCACAACCTGAGATCATGACCTGAGCCAAGATCAAGAGCCAGTCACTCAACTGACTGAGCCACCCAGGCACCCCTATCTTTGAATTTTGTTGGCCTCATTAGGTATCTTTGAGAGCATCTTTTTGCATTGAGCTAATAATGTGTTTTATTTGTTTCATGGACTTGTATGTCCATTTTCTTTTCTAGGCTTGGGAACTCCTTAGCTATTATTTCTTTAAATAAACATTCTGCCATCTTCTCTTTTCCTTCTTGTATATCCATTCTTACATTAGCTTTTCTAATGGGGTCTGATAACTCTCACAGCGTTTCCTTGCTGCTTTTTTTTTTTATCTTAATTCTCTGTCTCTTTCACAGAAATCATCTCTACATTCCTATCATTTATTCTCTCTTACATCAGATCTGTTCTATTTTCAATTATTTCTAATTCATTCTTTATCTCATTTATTGGCTACATCAGCTCTAGAATTTCTATTTGTTTCTCTTTTTTATAATTTTGATCTCTTTGGTAAAATATTCCTCTATTCATTAATTTTATCCCTGAGTTCATTGAACTGCCTTTCTCAGTTTCCTTATAACACCTTGAATTTTTTTCACTACAGCTATTTTGAATTCTCTATTAATTAGATCAAAATATTCTGTGTCTTTGAGATCTGTTACTGGAGATTTATTATATTATTTTTGTGATATTGTAATTACCCTGACTTTTTATAGTGCTTAATGAAATGTGCCTCTGCTATCTCATTTGAAGCCATGAACACTGTTGTTATTTGGGAAAGGTTTATTTACTTTGTTTTGTTTTGTTTTTAAATATTTTATTTATTTGAGAGTGAGAGAGAGCACAAGTGGGATTGGGGCAGAGGAAGAAGCAGACTCCCCACTGAGTAGGGAGACCAACATGGGGCTCAATCCCAGGATTCTGGGATCATGACCCGAGCCAAAGGCAGATGCTTAACCAACTAAGCTACCCAGGTGCCCCTGGGAAAGTTTATTTACTTTGATCTAAAATTTCAACAGGTTGGTAATTAGAAAAATTTTGTTTCCCAGAAGATGATACTACAGAACAAGTTTTGGTTTGTCTTACCAGACGACCTACTGCTAAAGTTGGGAGCGTGTGTGTTGGTGTAATTAAAAAAAAAAAAAAACAGAAAAACCCACATAAGCACAGAAATTGCATGTATTTCTATACATTAATAAAGAAGTAGCAGAAAGAGAAATTAAGAAAAGAAACCCATTTATAATTGTACCAAATAGAATAAAATACCTAGGAATAAACTTAGCCAGGGAGGTGAAAGACCTGTACTCTGAATACTATAAAACATTGTGTCATCTTCTCTTTTTTTTTTAATCAAACAAATGGAAAGTTATACCACACTCAAGGATTGAAATAATTAATATTGTTAAAATGTCTGCACTACCCAAAACAAACTGTGGATTCAGTGCAATCCCTATGAAAATACCAACAGTATTTTTCACTGAACTAGTACAAATAATAGTAACATTGTATGGAACTACAGTAGACCCCAAATAGCCAAAGCAGTCATGAGAAAGAACAAAGATTGAGGTCTCACAATCTCAGATTTCATGATATACTCCAAAGCTGTAGTAATCAAAATATATGGTAATGATGCAAAAATAGACCTATAGATCAGTGTAACAGAAGAGAGTACCCAGAAACAAACCGATGTTTACATGGTCCGTTAATCTACCACAAAGGAAACAAGAATATACAGTAGGGAAAAGACCATCTCTTTAATAAATGGTGCTGGAAAAGCTATACATCTACATACAAAGGAATGAAACTGGATCACTTTCTTATATATACAGAAAAATAAACTCAAAATGGATTAAAAACCTAAATGTGAGATCTGAAATCATAAAACTCCTAGAAGAAAACATGGTCAGTAATCTCTTTAACTTTGGCCCTTGCAACATTTTGCAGCTAGGTCTCCTTATACAGGGGGAACAAAAGAAAAAATAAACTATTGGGACTACACCAAAATGAAAAGCTTTTGCACAGCAAAAAAAGACCATCAGCCAAATGAGAGGGCAACCTACTGAACAGAAGATATTTACAAATGATAAATCCAATAAGGGATCAATATCAAATATACATAAAGAACATAGAAAACTCAACACCCACCAAAAAAGCCCCAAAAAATCTGATCTTAAAATTGGCAGAGGACTTAAATAGACATTTCACCAAAGAAGACATATGGATGGCAAAAAGACACATGAAAAGATGATCAACATTACTAATCATCAGGCAAATGCAAATCAAAACCATAAGGAGATATCACCGTATTCCTGTTGAAACGTCTAGAATCAAGACAAGAAATAACACATGTTGGTGAGGATGTGGGAAGAAAGGAACCCTTGTGCAGCACTGTTGGGGGGGGGGAGGGAAATGTAAATTGGGGCAGCCAATGTGGAAAACAGTATGGAGATTCCTTAAAAAATTAAAAATAGAACTACCGTATGATCTAGTACTTCCACTGCTGGGTATTTTAAATTAAAAATTAAAACACTCATTCAAAAAGATACATGCATCCCTATGTTTATTGCAGCCTTATGTACAGCGACCAGTTTTTCCTTGTTAATGCTGTTGTTGCTGCTACTGGCTGCCACAGCTGCCACTACCATGGTCTCCCTGGTTCTGTAGTCTCTTCTGAGTCCAGTCTGGGTGGTCTCTGCTGCACGGATGGGTGGCCCCGCAGGCATCCCGGTGTGCTGGGCAGAGGCACTTTGCTCAAGCATGGAAGTCCGATTCATTTTAAATCAGTGGTAAGGAAACGAGGACCCTCTCGAGCTACCATGATGCCGACGTTACCAACACTCTTTGTTTTAGAGTCTATTTTGTCTGACATAAGTCTAGCTCCCCTAGCTTTCTCTTGGATTCCATTTGCATGGACTATGTTTTTCTAGCCCTTCACTTTCTGTGTGCATCCTTATGTCTGAAATGAGTCTCTAGTAGGCAGCATATAGATTTTTGTTAAAATTCCTTCAGTCACTCTATGTCTTTGGATTGGAGAATGTAGGCCCTTTCCATTGAAAGTAATTATTATTTTCTTTTTTTATTTTCCAGCATATTTGACATACAAATATTAGTTTCAGTTGTGCAACATAGTGTTTCATACATTATAATTATAAACCTAGCTACCATCTCTCACCATACAAAGTTGTTACGTAATAGCTCTCTTCCCTATACTGTACATTATATTCCTGAGCCTTACTCATTTTATGAGCGGATATGAGTGGAAGTTTGTACCTTTTAACCTCCTTCTATTTTACACCCCCTCTGGTAACCACCAGATTATTCTCCGTATCTATGAGTCTGTTTTTGCTTTGTTTCATTTATTAGATTCCACAAAAGAGTGAAATCATATGGTATTTGTCTTTTTCTGATTTATTTCACTTAACATAATACCTTCTGGCTCCATCCATGTTGTTACAAATGGCAAGCTCTCATCTTCTATATGAGTAATATTCCATTGAATATATGTATGCCATACCTCTTTTTTTATCCTTTCATCTATTGATGGGCACTTCGGTTGCTTATATATCTTGGCTTTGTAAATATTGTTGCAATGAATATAGGTGTGTGTGTGTGTGTGTGTATATATATGTATATGTGTGTATATATATATGTATATATATATATATGTATGTATAGTGTTTTTGTTTTGTATATATATTTTTGAATTCGTGTTTTTATTTTTTTTCAATAGATACCAAGAAGTGGAATTGCTGGATTATGTGGTAGTTCTGTTTTTTTAATTTTTTTTACGTGGGACTTGAACTCATGACTCTGAGCTGAGATCAAGAGTTGGACATTTAACCGAAGGAGCCATCCAGGCACTCCTGCTTTTAATTTTTTGAGGCATTTCTGTACTGTCTTCCATAGCGGTTGCACCAGTTTACATTCCCACCAGGAGTGCATGAGGGTTCCCTTTTCTCCCCATCCTCCCCAATACTTGTTGCTTCTTGTATTTAAAACTAGTCGTTATAACAGGTACGAGGTGGTATCTCATTTTGGTTTTGATGTGCATTACCCTACTGATTAGTGATGTTAGCCTCTTTTCATGTGTATGTTGGCCATCATAGGTCTTCTTTGGATAAATGTCTGTTCAGGACCTCTGCTCATTTATTAAATCAGATTGTTTGTTTTTTTGACATTAAATTGTGTGAGTTCTATATATACATTTTAGGTATTAACCCCTTATTGATTATATAATTTGGAAATATTTCCTCCATTCAGTAGTCTATTACTTACTCTGTTTTCGTCACTGTGCAAAAGGTTTTCAGTTTGATGTAGCCTCATTTATTTATTTTTACTTTTGCTATCTTTACCTGAGGAAACAGATCCAAGGAAATATTGCTCAGACCAATGTCTGAGAGCTTACTGTCTGTTTTCTTCTCAGAGTTTTATGGTTTCTCTCCTTAATTTAGGTCTTAAGTCCATTTTGAGCTTATTTGTGTATGATATAAGAACATAGTCTAATTTCATTCTTTTGCTTGTGGCTGTCCACTTTTCCCAACACTATATATTGAAAAGACTGTCTTTTTCCCTGTTGTATATTTTTGATTACATTGTTGAAAGTTAATTGAATATATATGAAGCTTTATTTCTGGACTCTCTATTCTGTTCTATTATCTATATGCCTGTTTTTAATGCCAATAATATATGATTTTGATTCCTAATGCCTCCAGTTTTTTCTTTTTCAAGATTGCTTTAGCTATTTGGACTCCTTTGTGTTGCCATACACATTTTAGGATTATTTATTCTAATTCTATAAAAAAAAATCCATTGGAGTTTGATAGAGACTACACTGAATCTGTAGCCTGTGTTGGGTAGTATGGACATTTTAACAATTTTCTTTCAATCCATAAACATGGTATTATCTTTCCATTTGTGTTGTCTTTAATTTCTTTTTATCAATGTCATTGTTTTCAAAGCACAGGTCTTTTCATATATTAGGTAGTCTTAGGTATAGTGTGATGGTTTTCTTAATTTCTTTGAATTATTAGAAATAATTATTATTTTATTCTAATTATTTTGTTCTAATTATTTCTTTCATGATTAGTGTATAGAAATGCAACAGATTTATTTATGTTGATTTTTGTATCCTGCAAATTTGCTGACTGCATTATCATATCATCAATAAATATTGACAGCTTGACTAATTCTTGGTTTGATTTGGTTTTTTGTTGTTATTTTTAATTTAAATTTTAGTTAGTGAACAAACAGCACAATATTGGTTTCTGGAGTAGCATTCAGTGATTCATCACTTACATACAACACCCAGTGCTCATTACAAGTGCCTACTTTAATACCCACCCCCCTTATAGCCCATTCCCCACGCTCCTCCCTTGTCAACCCTCAGTTTGTTCTCTATTATTAAGAGTCTCTTATGGCTTGTTTCCTGATCTCCTTTTTTTCTTTTCCCCCTTCTGATATGTTCATCTGTTTTCATTCTTAAATTCCTCTTATGAGTGAGATCATATGATATTTGTCTTTCTCTGACTTATTTCACTTAGCATATGACACTAATTCTTTTCAAATTTAGATGCCCTTTATTTCTTTTCTTGTCTGATTACTGTGGTTAGGACTTCCAGTACTGTGCTTAGAAAAAAAAAATGGTGAGAGTGGGCCTCCTTTGTTGTGTTCCTGATAATAGAGGAAAAGCTTTCAGGTTTTCACCACTGAGTATTAGGTTACCTGTGTGTGTGTCATAGATGGCCTTTATTATATTGAAATATGCCCCCTCCATACCCATTTTTAAGAGTTTTTATAATAAATAGATTTTGAATTTTATCAAATGCTTTTCTACATTTATTGAGATGATCATATTTTTGTCCTCTTACTGTAGTGTGTCATGAATTGATTTATAGATATTGAACTATCCTTTCATCTCTGGATTAAATCCCACTGGATCATGGCATATGATCTTTTTAATATATTGTTCAATTTGGTTTGCTAATATTTTGTTGAGAATTTTTGCATCAGTGTTTATCAGGAATATTAGCCTGTAATTTTTCTTTTGCAGTGCTATGGTCTGGTTTTGATATTCGAGAACTTCTGGTCTCGTGTAAGTTCAAAAGTTTTCCTCCTCTTCAATTTTTTGGAATAGCTTGGTAAGGATAAGCTACCTCTTCTTTAAATGTTTTATGGAATTCATCTATGAAGCCATTTGGTGCTGGTCTTTTGTTTTGGGGGGAGTTGGTCGATTACTGATTCAATTTCATTACTAGTAATTGGTCTGTTCAGATTTTCTATTTCTTCTTGATTCAGTCTTGGGAGATTTTGTGTTTTAGGAATTTAGCCATTTCTTCTAAGTTGCCCCATTTGTTGGCATATAATTATTCATACTAGTCTCTTATTGTACTTTGCATTTCTGTGGTGTTAATTGGTATTTCTTCTTCTTCATTTCTGATTTTATTATTTGAATCCTGTCTCATTTTCCTGATGAATCTGGCTAAGGGTTTATCAATTTTATCTTTTCAAAGAAGCAGCTCATAGTTTTATGGATTTTTTTTTTCTTATTGTGTTTTTAGTCTCTATTTATCCATTCTACTCTTTATTATTTTTCTTCTAGTAACTTCAGGTTGTATGTGTTCTTCTTTTTCTAGCTCCTTTAGGTGTAAATTTAGGTTGTCCATTTAATGTTTTTTTCCCTTGTTTCTTCAGTTGGGCCTGTGTCATTATAGACTTCCCTCCTAGAACTGTTGTGCTACGTTCCTTAGATTTTGGACTGTTGTGTTTCCATTTCCATTTGTCTCCAGGTGTTTTCTTTATAGCATTTTTAATTTCCGGACCCATTGGTGGTTCAGCAGCATGCTGTTTAGCCTGCATGTGTTTGTGTTTTTTCCAGTTTTTTTTCCTTATAATTGATTTCTAGTTTCATAATTTTGTAGTCAGAAAAGATGCCTGGTATGATTTCAAATTTTCAAGTTTATTGTGATTTACCTGGTGGCCTAACATGTGATCTATCCTGAAGAATGTTCCATGTGCACTTGAAAAAGAAGGTGCATTTTGCTGTTTTGATGGAATGTTCTCTGTATATCTATTAAGTTTATCTGGTCTAATTTGTCAGTTAAGGTTTATTTTCCTTATTGATTTTCTGTCAGGATGATCTATCATTGATGTCAGTGGGATATGAAAACTTTCTACTATTGTATTACTGTCAATTTTTCCCTGTTAATATTTACTTTCTGTATTTAGGTGCCCCCGTGTTAGATAAATAGACATTTACAACTATTATGTCCCCTTGTTGGATTCATCTGTTTATCATTATGCAGTGTCATTCTTTGTCTCATTACAATCTTTATTTTAAAGTTTGTCTGATTTAAGTATTGCTTCCCAGCTCTCTTTTTGTTTCTATTTGCACTGAATACCTTTTCCTGTCATTTTACTTTGAGTTTGTGTGTGTATTTAGATCTGAAGTGAGTGACTAATAGGCAGCATATATTCAGGTTTCTGCTGCCCTGTTTCTTTGATGGGACCATTTAGTCCATTTACATTTAAAGTAATTATTGATACATATGTACTTATTGACATTTTGTTAATTGTTTTCTGTTTTGTAGTTCTGTTCCTTTCTTCCTCTCTTGCTCTCTTCCCTTGTTGTTTGATGGCTTTCTTTAATGTTATGCTTGGATTCCTTTCTCTTTATTTTTATTTGGTGTGTGGTTACCGTGAGATTCATACATACCTTGTGCGTAGCAATCTACTTCCAGTGGATGATTGCTTACGTTCACATGTGTTCTAAAAGCACTACATTTTTATCTCCCCCTCAAGTTTTATGGTTTTGATATATTATCCCTTATTATTTCATGAATCCCTTGACTAAGTATTATAAGTCTACATGATTTTACTACTTTTGTCTTTTAACTTTCTTACTAGGTATATAGGTTGTTGATCCACTTCCTTTATCATACATTTAACTTTACCTCTGTTTTGTGTGTGTGTGTGTTTTTAATAATTTTCCAATTTCTGGTAATGGTCTTTTCCATATAAAGAAGTCCCTTTAACCTTTCTCATAATGCTGTTTTTATATTGATGAGCTCCTTTAGCTTTTGCTTGTCTAGGAAACTCCTTATCTCTCCTTCAATTCTGAGTGATAA
Organism: Ailuropoda melanoleuca; assembly: GCF_002007445.2. Classification (NCBI taxonomy): domain Eukaryota; kingdom Metazoa; phylum Chordata; class Mammalia; order Carnivora; family Ursidae; genus Ailuropoda; species Ailuropoda melanoleuca. Next base: position 111,743,219 of record NC_048224.1, on the reverse strand, counting down.
CTTCGGCTGGTAGAATATTCTCATTTGGAAGTTTTTTTTTCTTTTCAGCACAGTGAGTATATTGTGCCACTTTCTTCTGGCCTATAAAGTTTCTGCTGAAAATCAGCTAATGGTCTTTTAGTTGTTCCCATGTACATAGTCTTATTTTCTCCTGCTGCTATTAGGATTCTCTCTTTAACTGTTGGCACTTTGGTTATAGCGTGTCTTGGTCTCTTTGCATTCCTCTTCTTTGGTATTCTCTGTACTTCCTGGACTTAGATGTCTGTTTTCTTGGCCAGGTTAGGAAAATTAGCTGTCTTCCTCTTTCTTCTCCTTCTGGGACACCTAAATGTGAATGTTTGTACACTTGATATTGTCCATAGGTGTCTTATTCTCTTTTTTTTGTTTTTTTGTTCTTTTTTCTTTTGGCTCTTCTGATTGGGTGATTTCCACTATGTTGTCTTTCTAATCACTGATTCGTTATTTGCATCATCTAATCCGTTGATACCCCCTAGTGTACTTTCCATTTCAGTTATCATATCCTTCAGCTCCTGTTGGTTCTCTTTTACATTTTCTTTATCTGTTTCTTGAAGTTCTTACTGTGTTTATCCATTCTCCTCCTGAGTTTGGTTAGCATAATTATGACTATTACTTTGACTTGTTTATCAGGTGGATTGCTTATCTCCATATCATTTAGTTTTATTTCTGAGATTTTGTCTTGTTCTTTTGTTTGGAACATATCACTCTGTCTCCCCATTTTCCTTAACGCCTTTTGTTTCTACGTATTAGGTAGATCGTTTACATCTCCCAGTCTTGGAAGAGTGGCTTTATGCCAAAGATACTTTGTGAGGCCCAGAAGTGCAAACATCTTCGGTCATCTGAGCTCAGTGACCCCTGTGTGGGCTGTGTGCACCCTCCTGTTGTGGCTGGGTCATGATTAGTGCCGAGTAACTAGTGCGTGTGTCGTCTGAGTTCTGGCCATGATTTCTATGACTGTTCTGGTGAACATGTGTGTTCCCTGACCTGTCTGGCTGAGAGGCCCAGCCATGACTTTTGCAGGCATGCTAGTGTATAAGATTGGTTCCCAGTCTAGCTGGCTGTGAGGCCCAGCTGTGACAGCTGCAGGCATGCTGGCAGGCAGGACGGACTTGTGGTGTGGCTTGCTGCAAGATCCCATTGTGACATTGTAGGTATTCTAGGGTTATGTAGCTGGTCCCTCAGGGCAGGAGAGCTTGGGAGGGGCTCCAGTTCCAGCTGAGGCTGCCTTCCAGTTGTGGTGGGGTGGAGGGCTGCTTAGGGTAGGCAGTGACAAGGCAGGGGCCCACTCGGGATGGTCTTTGGGCTGGGTGGACAATTTGGCAGGGTGAGTTCGCAGGAGAATGAATGCCAAGTGGGGTGACTGGTGCTAGCATACCAGGCAGAGAGTGTCTCTGAAATGGCCTCACCAACATTAGGGCAGCTAGGTAGAAACGGGAAAGCAAAACAAACTGAAACAAAGCAGGTAGGTGTTCACCGATGCTTCCATCCCCAGAGAATATTCCAACAGAGGTTCCCCCCACCCCCCAGTAAGAGCAGAGCCTTGGTTTCCCATGGCCCTGCAGCTCTCCTAAACATAAGCCCTATTCATTTTCAAAACCAGATGTTAGGCGGCTCCTCTTCCTGGTGCATGTCCCCTGGGCTGTGGAGCCCAGTGTGGGGCTCGGACCCTTGTTCCTCATGCAAGGTTCTGATATCCCTTACGTTTGTGTTTTGTTGTGCCGGAATATGGGTCCTGACTAACCCACATCTCTGTCCCTCATACCTATCTCGATGTGTCTTTTTCTTTGTATTCTTAGTTGTCTATGATCTGATAGGACAGTTTTTGATTCGTTATCAGAGATAATTGTTGTATACGTGATTGTGTCCATGGCCGGGGAGGAGCCCAGGATCTTCCTACTCTGCCATCTTGATCCTGCGTTCTAAACTAATTATTTTAAAGTATCTGCTTATTGTAATTTTGTTAATTGTTTTCTGGCTATTTTATAGTTCCTCTGTTCTTTTCTTCTTGCTCTCTTTGTGATTTAATTATTCTCTCTGGTGGCGTATTTAAATTCCGATGTTTTAATCTTCTGTGTATCTACTGTGGGCTTTTGTTTTGTGCCTACCCTAAGGATTACATATAACAAATAAAACAGTCTACTTTAAATTGATAATAATTTATGTTGAATGCATTCTAAAACTCTACATTTTTACCCTCTCATATTTATTTTATAATTATTATAAATCTTAAAGTTATAAATTTTAAATTTGTTCTTTTATAATTTTTTTGTGTTTTAACCTTCATTTTAGCTTTGTAAGTGATTAATTTACCACCTTCACAACATTAGATTATTCTAAATTTTACTATGTATTTGCCTTTACCAGTGAGATTTATATTTTCATATGTTTTCCTGTTACTAATTGGCACCCTTTATTTTCTGCCTAAAGAATTCTCTTTAACATTTCTTATAAGGCTTGTTTAGTGGTGATGTATTCTTTTACCTTCTGTTTGTTTTTCCTTGCTTGTTTTATGATTCTCTCCTTGTTTTTGATTTTAGACATTTTAATTATAATGTGTCTTAGTGTAGGTCTCTTCGGGTTTATCTTATTTGAAACTCCCTGAGCTTCCTCGACATGGATATCTATTTCCTTCTCCAGTTTAGGGAATTTTTCAGCAATTACTGCTTCAAATAAGATTTCTGCCCCTTTCTCTCTCTTCTCCTTTTGGGATCCCCATAATGTGAATGATATTCTGTTTTATGTTTGTCCTAGAAGTCTCTTAAGCTAGCTTCACTTTTCATTCTTCTTTTTTTTCTTTTTCTTGCTTTGATTGGGTGAGTCCGATTGCCCTGTTTTCAAGTTTACTGATAACTTTCTTCTGCCTCATCTAGTCTGATGTTGAACGACTCTAGCAGTTTTTCTTTCAGATTAGCATTGGATTTGGGGGAAGTTTATAAAGTGTAGTTTTATATTATTGTGCTGTTGCATAAGGTGTAACACTCTTACAAGGCTTTTGGGGACTAGAGGAAATGATCAGCAACACACAGAAGTGGTCCAACTGTACATGACAATCACTAGACAAACTGGACACCCTCTCACATGTGCACAAATCTGCACAGAAAGGTACTGATGCTTTACCCTTGGACTGGTGCACTTTATTTCCCCTTTCTAGTGTAGTAAGAAATGACATGCACTTTAATTTGCCAAAAACAATGCTTGTATTCTGGCAGCAACATGCTACCGCTATTACATAATAAAGTGAACACCAGAACTACAAAGGCAGGAGGTGTGAGTGAATTTTTATTGGGAAGGGATATTGTCAACCTAAATAGCAGCAAATGAAGAATGAATAGGAAACTTCCTATTGTCACAAATACACAAGACCTCCATCATATATGCTATGGGAGGCATTTCAGTTTGTGAGCCCCAGAGCAGAAATGCCAAATGCTTCGCCATTCAATCTAATATTTCTAGATTCCTACCAAAAAAGAATATATGAAGAGCACAGAAAAGTTGCACACTGAAAGGAAACCCCCAAAGAGGAGCGAGGGAATGTAGAAATTAAGAAGTTATGTAGAACACTTTTTAAATTATAATGAACTATGTTTTCATATTTTCACAGTAATACAAAACACCGTCACTTGCAGAACTGGTTCAGATTACTTCCACACCAGATACATTTTTAGTCCTCTATATAAGTGTTTGGAAGTTACTTATGTTTATATGAAATGAAGCTGTTAATACTTTCCTACAGCAGTAACTGCACACCAGGAAGGCTAAAACAAACACAAGTCAAGGAATGGAGTTTTCCCAAAGCTGCAGTGTGACAAGACTGTAAACAGTTGATTCCATACACATGAATAGGTTTCTTTGCTATAGGAAATCCAAATGGAATAAGTAATGGAGATGTGTAAAAAGGTTTCTTGAGGGGAAGAAAGATGACACCCTGTATGCATTTCGTTTTCTGCCCCTTCTGACACATCACCTTCTTCTCCAGCGCTGTCTGCTGTCCATAATGCCAGGTTGTGTCTAAGCAACCGCACGGCGAGGGTGCTGTCTTTGCATGAGTCTTCATTCGGTGTATAAAGTTCTGCAATGCCTTTATCAAAAGCTGCTTTAGCCGGTGTGCAGGCAAGCTCTGGGTTAGTAAGGCTCTCACAGTAAAATACAGAAAGGTTAAGAGCCAGCCCAGGCAGATTGGGTGTGTGGTTGCCTCTCTTTCTTGCTCATATCAAAAGCCTCTTGGTAAGCGCCCTGAGAATTCTCTATCCTTCGTTTTGGATCCTCACCACATGCAACTTGAGCAACGGGCCAGAAGTAATCTCCCTTCATTTTCATATAGAAGCCCTTACTCTCTGGATTAGTTGCATTGGCTATTAAATACTTAACCAACAATTCCAGCACGTGGTACAGACGGACCTCAGCTCAGACTCCACTTTTTCCCAGTAGTCCTTAATCAGCCACAACTCCTCGTTGGAGGTGTTGGTTTTCTGCTCCACGCTCAAGATGACCCTCCAGGCTGACCTGTGGCCCCTGCCCATGTTTCTGTAGGCCACTGAGAGCAGGCTGTGCTCCTCATTAGACAGCCTAGTGCCTGACTGGTCACAGCCATGTCGTCATAGCCCTGGGCCTGCTCTGCCAGCTTCACCTTCTAGATCAGCTCCATCTTCTCCATGGGGATGGGGAGAGAAGAGCAAGGGCGAGCACTGCCCTGGATCTGGAGGAGGCGTGAGGCGGGCCTTTACATCCCCACGGCCACAGTGCAAGTCTCACCACTTTGATCTGCTTTTCAGAATAGCTTTGTGTTCTTCAAGTCTGTGACCTCTATTTGGTACTTTCTTGTATTTTCCATCTCTTGAAGTTTACACTATGTTCATCCCTTCTCCTGAGTTTGATGAGCATCTTCCATATGGTATTTTGAAGTCTTTATCAGGTAAATGGCTTGTCTCCATTTTGCTAAGGACTTTTTCTGAGGTTTTTTCTTGTTGTTAATTTAAAACATATTCTGTTTCTTCATTTTGCTTGATTGCCTCTGTTGAGTTTTAGGCATCAGATAAAATAGCCACTTCTCCCAGTCTTGAAGCAGTGGCCTTGTGTAGGAGATGAAACTTACTGTTCACCCTGCCCTAGCTCTTTGCTGTCTCTCAAACCTTTGTGATTGTCCAAGTAGACTCTTGTTTTTAGTGGTTCCCAGTGTTTGAGGCTATGCCAAGACCTGACCCTCAGGAAGCAGCTTTTCAAGTATGCTCATATGAACGGTCTGTGGGACCACAAGCGTAAATCACGCTGGCCACCAGAACCGAGTGGTATACAGATGTTCCCCAGGTGGCAGCCAGCAAATCAGGATGACAGAAAAGTGTACAAATTATTTTTGGGAGATACTGGTAACCTGGAATAAGGCAGAGGGACAGCACAAAGATGGCACCCACCAGCCTCTGTCCCCAGAGAACACCTCAGTACATTCCTAGATGTGTGCCAAGCCAGATGTCTGCCCCTCATGCCAAACCTCCAGGACAGGCAAATAGGCCTCTTTTCTACAAAGACGGGGGCGAGTTTCATTCTGAGGTCTGTGCAGTGCCCTGGGGGCGGTAGCCTGCCAAAGTACTATCTTTCCACTTGTTACAATCCCCCTGGGTCCAGGAATGCATGGCCCCCGGCCAGCAGAGCCAGGCAGTCAGGGGTGTCCCCTGGACAGCAGCCATAAAATGTGTGGTTCCAGACATAAAAACCAGAGCACAGATATGTGTAAAAGTTCCCCTCTGGGAAATACTGGCACTCAGGAGCATGGCAGAGGGAGAATTTGAAGGTGACACTTGCCAGCCTTCATCCCCAGAGAGTACCGCAGCAGGCTCCTACATGTGTGGTAAATTAGATCCCTCATCCTCAGGCCACTGCTTTAGGATAAGAAAAAAAGACTGGGTGCCTTTCAGTCAGCTGTTTCTGTACTGATCCCTGGGGTGAGTGGGGCCATGAGTGGAAGTCCTAGAACAGCCGTTTCTCAGTGTTGGTCCTATGGACTCAAGCACTGTTGATTTTCAAAAACAGGTTGTTTTGGTGGCTTGTCTCTGTGGTGCAAGTCTTAAAAGTTGGGGTACCCAATGTGGTGCTCAATCCCTTCACTCCCTAGTGAAAAGCTCCCTAGCCACTGACAACCACTATATATTTGACTAATCTAGGTACCTCATTTAAGTAGAATCATACACTGGTCTTTTTGTGACGGGTTTATTTCACTTAGCATAACGTCCTAACGTCGTGTCATGTTGAAGCATGGGTCAGAATTTTCGTTGTTTCTAAGGCTGAATAGTATTCCATTTTATGTATATGCCACATCTAATTTACCTAGGCATCTGCAGATGGACCCTCGGGTTACTTCCACTTTTGGCTCCTGTGACTAACGATGCCATAAACGTGGGTGTACAAGTATCTGGTTAAGTCCCTGCTTTCAGTTCTTTGAGGTGGATAGCCAGAGATGGAGTTGCTGGAGCATATGGTAATTCTCTTTTACGTTTTGGAGAAATCACCATAATGTTTTCCGTAGAAGCCGCGCTTGACTACGAGTAGTTGACAAGATTTGCAGTTTTTCTACATTCTTGCCAAAGCTTGTTTTGTGTAATCTTGTTCTGTGTATAAAAGCTGTTCTAATGGGTGTGAGGTGCTTTGGCATTGTGGCTTTGATTTGCATTTCTCTAATGATTGGCGATAATGAACAACTTTTCATGTGCTTCTTGGCCATTTGCTCTTTGGAAAAATGTCTATTCAAGTCCTTCGACCACCTTTTAACCTGGTTACTCTTTTGTTGTTTTTATTGCTCTGTTGTTACGTATCAAAATTATATTTGCTATAAACTTTTTTTCCTTTATAGTAATTGCTTTCATATATTGTTAACCCTGTTTCACTTAAATATATGTGTGGAGAGGCTTACTGAGTGATGATAAAAACTATATTCCAGGTCAACAAACTTTAGAATTCAGAATTCTAAGGAACCTATTATATACACATAAGTTGTTATCTAGAGGAATTATATTTTATAAGAAGAAATTATTAAAAATTACAAAGTAAGGCTGTATTTTTCAAACAATTAAGACATATTTAATACTTCTCTTTTCAAGAATTGCCCAAGATCAACAGAAAGAACAGAAACAAAAAAAAACTAACTCCATTTGCAATGAAATTCAGAGACATAATACAAATCACAAGATTTGAGACAGAAAATTGGCAGACAAATGTCACCACATTTAGCTGATTAGAAGAAGGTTTCGATGTCCTGCAGACACTGTACTAAAATTTAGAAGGTACTGATGCTGGAAGGCCATGTCTGAGGACCCGGTCTGGCAGTACCAGCCAAGAGGGTCCTTGCTTTGCCCAGGATGGAAATCAAATGTGATCCAGCAGAAAGTGAGAGCAGAGTTTATTAATGATGTAGAGAGAGCAGATACAGATGGAGTGTTTGGGAGATTCAGAAAGGAAAGGACCATGAGTCTGTCTTTGCTTGAAGTCTGGGAGGGTTTTTGTTTTTGAGGATGGTGGTCTGGTGTACATGTCCTCTCAGGCATCCAGGAGTCAAAACAAAGACAAGGGGCTAAGTGTTATTCCTTGGAGCCAGGGCATCTTGGTCTTAAGATGTCCAGGCTCATGGTCTGCAATATGCAGATGGTAGCTTTGTTCAGCCATTCTCACCTGCTCTTAGCTGTTATCTATTCTAAAGAAATCATTAACTCCTTATCCCTTAACAAGGAGGACATACACTATTTGCATTATGAGGCATGTGTAAAGAGGGGTGGGGGTGCAGGTCCTACCAAGACTAGAAGCAGGAAAAGGAGCAAAGAGCGGTTTTTTATGGAGTCCTTCAGTTTCCCTGTCTCAGTATGCCATTGACTTAGCAGTCAAGCAGTGAGAGATTAGGAAAATGGCATCTGAGCTAGAAAAATTGAGACACTTGTTATGTTGTGGCAAAAAGTCTAGTCCAGCTCTAGCCTCCAATAATTTTTCTTGCTGGGAGGCTGGAGGAGAGCACCTCACAGCCCTCACTCACCTCCAGTCAGTCACCGGGTGTGGTGTTCACTAAATGAATCTTTCAAACACAAACTGACAAATTGGCTTAGCTCTGTTTAATCCAAAGCCTATATAAGTCACTAAATCCTGTCTATTTTACTTTCTCTGTGTCTCTCCAGTCTTTTCCCTCCAGTCTATCTACTCTCCACTGGCTGAATGTGGTGCTCCTTTGGGTATTTCTCTCTACAGGGCAGAGAAATAAAGCTAAAAACCTCATCTTTTAGACTTCCTTGCTGGATGGATTCTAGAAGCAAGTGGAAGTCCATGAATCAGATGCACCTGTAGTGACAGGTGACCATTCAGGGAAGTCTGATGTTTTTGTTAGCGAGTACAGCCAGAGAGGCCTTGGCTTTATTCTGTGGCAGCATTAGCAGAGACCCCATCTGGCCACTGTCTTCACGGGTGAGACACACGAGACCCATGGCCAATCTATTTTTTGTTAGCGCAGATCTGGAAGGCATGATGACAGCCTGCATGCAGCCTGATCCATGGACCAAAGCCAGAGTGTGTTAGTGAAGCCAGTGGTTCCAGTTCCCCACCTCCCAGCCTCTGACAACCTCCCTGTCTCCTGGTCAGCCGTGCTAGGAAAGCCATTCTCAGAAGCTCAGCCTGGCCCGGCCAAACTGTCTTTCCAATAATTTTGTAGGTACGAATTTTGACTATCAGACTTTTTGCTTCAAAACAGCTGGAGTGGTTTGTGCTATCTGGACTCGCCCCTGGCTAACAGAGCATTAGATATTCTCCAGTTATACACTGGATAGGATAAAAGGACATCCTACAACTACATCCTGCCCATTCTCGAGCTGCTTGCTTCTAACTCTCCCTGGCACGCTGCAGTGCAGTTAACGAGACAATCCTGGCTTCACCCAGCATTGCCACTTCTACAATTTGCTCATGCTGTTTCTATGTACATACCGCTCCCTTACAAGGCATGCACATATCACCCTGTGCTTGCCTCCAATGTTGTGCTCTTTAATCCAATATAACATGAGTTTTTAAATGGAATTATTGACATGTTCTATTGGTGTCAAGTGTACACATAAAGATGTAAAAATTCTAAACATTACTAGCTGCTGATCCTAAGTGTAGTCACCAGCTGTTACAAAACACCGTCATTACAAGATTATTGCCCATATTCCCCATGCAATGATTTCACATACCTGGTATTCATTTTATCACTGGAAGTTTGTAACCCTTGATACCATTTATTCACTTCACCCAAAACTGGGCTCACCATCCCGCTGGTGAGCACCATTTTGTTCTCTGTATTTAGTAGTCTGCTTTTATTTGTTTCTTAGATTTTTTCTTGGTAGGTTGGTTTGCTTTTGAAATTCCAAATATAAGGATAATCCTACAGTATGTGTCATATTCTGTCTCACTAATTTCACTTAGGATTAGGCTCTCTAGGACCATAACTGTTTCATCAAATGAAACATCTTTTTTCAAGGCGGAGTAATACTCCATTCTTTTTTTTTAATAGTATTTTTTTATTATGTTAGTCACCATACAGTACATCCCCAGTTCTTGATGCAATGTTCCATGATTCATTACTTGCATATAACACCCAGTGCACCCATGCAATATGTGCCCTCCTTAATACCCATCACCAGCCTATCCCATTCCCCCACCCCCCTCTCCTCTGAAGCCCTCAGTTTGTTTCCCAGAGTTCACAGTCTCTCATGGTTCATTCCCCCTTCGGTTTACCCGCCCTTCATTCTTCCTTTCCTTCTCCTACCAATCTTCCTACTTCTTATGTTCCATAAATGACTGAAACCATATGATAATTGTCTTTCTCTGCTTGACTTATTTCACTTAGCATTATCTCCTCCAGTCCCGTACATGTTGCAGCAAATGTTGAGAAATCATTCTTTTTGATGGCTGAGTAATATTCCATTGTATATATGGACCACAGCTTCTTAATCCAGTCATCTGTTGAAGGGCATCTCGGCTCCTTCCACGATTTAGCTATTGTGGACAATGCTGCTATGAACATTGGGGTGCATATGGCCCTTCTCTTCACTACGTCTGTATCTTTGGGGTAAATACCCAGTAGTGCAATAGCTGGGTCAAAGGGTAGCTCAATTTCTAACTTTTTAAGGGAACTCCACACTGTTTTCCAAAGTAGCTGTACCAACTTGCATTCCCACCAACAGTGTAAGAGGGATCCCCTTTCTCCACATCCTCTCCAACAATTGTTGTTTCCTGCACTGTCAATATTTGCCATTCTAACTGACGTAAAGTGATTTCTCAATGTGGTTTTGATTTGAATTTCCCTGATGGCTAATGCTTTTGAACATTTTTTTCATGTGTCTGTTAGCCATTTGTATGTCTTCATTGGAAAAGTGTTCATATCTTCTGCTGCCNTTAGCCATTTGTATGTCTTCATTGGAAAAGTGTTCATATCTTCTGCCCATTTTTTGATTTGTGTATTTGATTCTTGTGCATTGAGTTTGAGAAGTTCTTTGTAGATCTTGGATACCAGTCCTTTATCTGTAGTGTCATTTGCAAATATCTTCCCCCATTCTGTGGGCTGCCTCTAAGTTTTTTTGACTGTTTCCTTGGCTGTGCAAAAGTTTTTATCTTGATTAAGTCCCACAAGTTCATTTTTTCTTTCGTTTCTCTTGCCTTTGGAGATGTGTCATGAAAAAGGTTGCTTTGGCCGATGTCATAGAAGTTGTTGCCTATGNACTGTCAATATTTGCCATTCTAACTGACGTAAAGTGATTTCTCAATGTGGTTTTGATTTGAATTTCCCTGATGGCTAATGCTTTTGAACATTTTTTTCATGTGTCTGTTAGCCATTTGTATGTCTTCATTGGAAAAGTGTTCATATCTTCTGCTGCCCATTTTATGATTTGTTTATTTGTTTCTCGTGTATTGAGTTTGAGAAGTTCTTTGTAGATCTTGGATACCAGTCCTTTATCTGTGGTGTCCTTTGCAAATATATTCTCCCATTCCGTGGGCTGTCTCTTAGTTTTTTTGACTGTTTCCTTGGCTGTGCAAAAGTTTTTATCTTGATTAAGTCCCACAAGTTCATTTTTTCTTTCGTTTCTCTTGCCTTTGGAGATGTGTCATGAAAAAGGTTGCTTTGGCCGATGTCATAGAAGTTGTTGCCTATGTTCTCCTCTAGAATTTTGATGGATTCCTGTCTCACATTGAGGTCTTTCATCCATTTGGAGTTTATTTTTGTGTATGGTGTGAGAGAGTGGTCAAGTTTCATTCTTTTGCATGTAGCTGTCCAATTTTCCCAGCACCATTTATTGAAGAGACTGTCTTTTTTCCACCGGATGTTTTTTCCTGCTTTATCAAAGATTAGTTGCCCAAAGAGCCGAGGGTCCATTTCTGGGTTCTCTATTCTGTTCCATTGGTCGATGTGTCTGTTTTTGTGCCAGTACCATGCTGTCTTTGTGATCACAGCTTTGTAGTACAGCTCGAAATCCGGCATTGTGATGCCCCCAGCTTTGTTTTTCCTTTTCAACAGTTCCTTGGAGATTCGGGGCCTTTTCTGGTTCCATACAAATTTAAGGACTATTTGTTCCAGTTCTTTGAAAAATGTCCTCGGTATTTNCTGTTTGTTCCAGTTCTTGAAAAATGTCATTGGTATTTCGATCAGGATGGCACTGAAAGTGTAGATTGCTCTGAGTAGCATAGACATTTTAACTATGTTAATTCTTCCGATCCATGAGCATGGAATATTTTTCCATCTTTTTATGTCTTCCTCAATATCTTTCAAAAGTGATCTATAGTTTCTAGCATATAGGTCCTTTACGTCTCTGGTTAAGTTAATTCCAAGGTAACGCATGGTTTTTGGTGTTATTGTAAATGGGATGGATTCCCTAATTTCTCTTTCTTCAGTCTCGTTATTCGTGTATAGAAATGCAACTGATTTCTGGGCATTGATTTTGTATCCTGCCACCTTACTGAATTGTTCTATAACTTCTAATAGTTTGGGGGCGGATTCTTTTGGGTTTTCCATATAGAGTATCATGTCATCTGCGAAGAGAGACATTTTGACTTCTTTGCCGATTTGGATACCTTTTATCCCTTTTTGTCATCTGATTGCTGTTGCAAGTACTTCTAGTACTATGTTGAATAGTAGTGGCGAGAGTGGGCATCCTTGTCATGTTCCTGATCTTAAGGGAAAGGCTTCCAGCTTTTCCCCATTGAGAATGATATTTGCTGTAGGCTTTTCATAGATGGTTTTAATGAGATTGAGGAATGTACCCTCTATCCCTACACTCTGAAGTGTTTTAATCAGGAAAGGATGCTGTATTTTGTCAAATGCTTTTTCTACATCAATTGAGAGGATCATATGGTTCTTGTCTCTTTTCTTGTTGATATGATCTAACACCCTGATCAATCTGAGAATGTTGAACCACCCTTGCATCCCAGGGATGAGTCCCACTTGGCCATGATGGATAATCCTTTTAATGTACTGTTGGATCCTATTAGCTAGGATCTTGTTGATAATTTTGGCGTCCATATTCATCAGGGATATCGGTCTGTAATTCTCCTTTTTGATGGGGTCTTTGCCTGGTTTGGGGATCAAGGTAATACTGGCCTCATAGAATGAGTTTGGTAGTTTTACTTTTGTTTCTATTTTTTGAAGCAGCTTCAGGAGAATAGGTATTATTTCTTCTTTGAATGTTTGGTAGAATTCCCCGGGGAATCCCGGGGAAGAGGCCCTGGACTTTTGTTTTTTTGGGAGGTTTTTGATCACTGCTTCAATCTCTTCATAATTAATCATTCTGTTTAAAAAATCAATTCCTTCCTGGTTGCTTAATTTATTGGCATAAAGCTGTTGATAAAAGTTTCTAATGATCCTTCCCATTTCATTTTGTTGGTTGTGACTTCTCCCTTTTCATTTATAATTTTATTAATTTGGGTCCTTTCGCTATTCTTTTGAATAAGTCTTGCCAGTGGCTTATCGATCTTCTTTATTCTTTCAGAGAACCAGCTTCTAGTTCTGTTGGTGTGCCCTACTGTACTCCTTGTTTCTAATTCATTGATCTCTGCTCTAATCTTGATCAACTGCTTTCTCATGTGTGGGTTAGGCCTATTCTTCTGTTCCAGCTCCAGCTTCTTGAGGTGAGAATGTAAAAACTGCATTTTAGATTTTTCTATTTTTTTTGAGTGAGGCTAGGATGGCTATGTATTTTCCCCTTAGGACTGCCTTTGCAGTGTCCCATAGGTTTTGGACCATTGTGTTTTCATTCTCATTGGTCTCCATAAATGTTTAAATTGATTTTTAATTTCCTGGTTTATCCAATCATTCTTGAGCAAGATGGTTCTTAGTTACCAAGTGTTTGAGTTTCTTCCAAATTTTTCCTCGTGATTGAGTTCCAATTTCAAAGCACTGTGGTCTGAGAATATGCAGGGAATAATTTCATTCTTTTGGGTTTGGTTGAGACTTGTTTTGTGACCCACTATATTGTCTATTCTGGAGAAGGTTCCATGTGCATTCCAAAAGAATGAGAATTCTGTTGTTCTGGGGTGTAGTGTTCTATATATATCTATGAGGTCCATCTGGTCCAGGATGTCATTCAAAGTTCTTGTTTCTTTGTTGATTTTCTGTTTAGGTGATCTGTCTATTGCTAATAGTGGAGTGTTGAGGTCTCCTACTATTAATGTATTTTTATCTATATGTCTCTTTAGTCTGGTTAAGAGTTGGCTTGTGTATCTTGCTGCTCCCCTGTTGGGGGCATATATATTTATAATTGTCATATCCACTTGTTAGATACATCCTTTAAGAATAATATAGTGTCCAGGGGCGCCTGGGTGGCACAGCGGTTAAGCGTCTACCTTCGGCTCAGGGCGTGATCCCGGCATTATGGGATCGAGCCCCACATCAGGCTCCTCTGCTAGGAGCCTGCTTCTTCCTCTCCCACTCCTCCTGCTTGTGTTCCCTCTCTCGCTGGCTGTCTCTATCTCTGTCAAATAAATATATAAAATCTTTAAAAAAAAAAAGAATAATATAGTGTCCTTCTGTATCTCTAACTACAGTCTTTAGTTTAAAATTTAATCTGTCTGCTATGAGAATTGCCACCCCAGCTTTCTTTTGAGGTCCATTGGCATGAAAAATGGTTTTCCATCCCTTCACTTTCAGTCTGGATGTATCTTTAGTTTCAAGATGAGTCTCTTGTAGACAGCAAATGGATGGGTCATGTCTTTTTATCCAATCTGCAACCCTGTGGCATTTTATGGGAACATTTAGGCCATTCACATTGATAGTGATTATTGAGAGATATGATTTTAATGATGTCATGTTGCCTTTAAGTCTTTGTTTCTATAGTTTGTAAATTTCTGTTCTGTATCACTCTTGGGGACTTTTTACCTATATAGAACCCCCCTTAATATGTCCGTAGGGCTGGTTTTGTGGTTACGGATTTGGTCAGTGTCTGGCGATCCTGGAAGGTCCTTATCTCTCCATTAATTCTGAATGACAGCCTTGCTGGATAAAGGATTCTTGGCTGCATGTTTTTCTTGGATAGAGCTTTAAACATACCCTGCCAACTCTTCCTCTCATTCCAGGTCTGGGTAGACAGGTCTGACATAATTCTGATATTTTTGCCTCTGTACATGAGAAATTTCTTCACCCTGGCCACTTTCAATACTGTATCCTTGGATCTAATATTTGCGCATTGCACTATGATGTGACGTAGCGTAGATTTGTCGTGGTTGACCTTGGGAGGGATCCTCTCTGCCTCTTGGACACGAATGCTTGTTTCCTTTTCCAGATTAGGGACGTTCTCAGCTACAGTTTGTTTAAATATCTCTTCTAGACCTCTCTCTTTCTCCACCCCCTCAGGGATGCCAATGATTCTGACATTGGAACGTTTCATTGAGTCAGTAATCTCCCGTAATCTACATTCTTGAGATTGGATTTTTTTGAGCCAAGTTTCTGTTTTAATTTTCTCTTCTACCATCCTATCCTCCAATTCACTAATTCATTCTTCTGCCTCATTTACCCTGGCCATCAGAGCATCTAGTTTTGACTGCATTTGACTCATAACATTTTTAATTTCTGCCAGATTTGCTCTCATTTCCACCCTTAGAGATTCTATATTCTCGTTAATATTTTTTTCAAGTCTACACATCATCTTGACCATTGTTACTCTGAACTCCATTTCTGATAATTTGGTTATATCCATATCCATCAGTTTTGTGGCAGAGGCCACAGACTCATTATCTTATCTTTGCTGGGGGGATTTCTCCTTCTTGTCATTCTGATGAGAAGAGGTTGCGGGGATGCCCAGAGCCCAAATTATTGACCGGGACCCAGGCCGTGTGCCCTTGTTTTATAGGGATCTTAGGGAAGTGGGCTTCTTGATTTTTCAGCCTGCCTTCTGGGGGAGGGGCCTGCCGCACTGATACTCAGGCAACCCTCTTTGGGTAGAGTTTCTGTGTCCCCTGAGAGGGGGGATGGGGATGGGCACACTGTGAGCTGGTATTTCCGGGCTTTTGTTTTCTGGCAGCTTTCCCTGGTGGTTTTCAGTGGCTCTTCTGAGAGTCAGAGCTGTATCCTAGCCTCTGTCTCAGAACAGAGAGATTGCAGTCTGCTCTCCACTGAGCTCTCCTGGCCTCTTTAACTCTGTTTCTGTCGGTGCTGCTACAAAACCCTGCAGCGTCCTGGGTTGTGCACCACACAGCCGCTCTCCCAGCCTTCACTTCCAGGGCCGGCACGTCTCTGTCCTTTGTGTTTCTAACACCGCCAGCCACCCCGGTTCCCACGTGCGCTCCCAAGCTCTCTGTTTCAGTGTGGTTCGGGTGCGCTCCAGAGCGCCAGTTTTCAGTCTGGTCACGCGCGCTCCCGAGCTTCCAGTCTCAGTCTGGTTCCAGTGCGCGCACCAGAGCTCCGTTTCAGTCTGGTGGCGCGCGCTCCCGGCTCATGGTCTCAGTCTGCAGTCTCGAGGGTGCGGGTCCGCGGGTCCGCCCACTCCCCTGTGCAGGTGGCTACCGCTTCCAGGCGCCCAAACGCGGCGGCTCCCTCCCTTCCGTTTATCTTCTGATATCTGTGCGCGGTTTCACGGCTCCCCGCTTCGTACCTCAATACTCAGCACTGGAGATGTTCATTTGTAGAGATCCAGATGTATCTTCCTGCGTCTCAAGCTGATTCCGTGGGTTTTCAGGATGGTCTGGTACCTATCCGGCTCAACTCAGGGGACCGGCTGAAAAAGGGGGCCCCTACTCCTCCACCATCTTAAGTCTCCAGGAATAATACTCCATTCTATATGTGTACCACTTGTTCTTGATCCATTCATCTGTCAGTGAATACTTGGGTCTCCTCCCTATCTAGACTATAGTAGGTAATGCTACAACCAAAATCAAGGTGATTATGCCTCTTCAAATTAGCGTTTTTTATTTTCTTTGCACAAATACACAGCTGTGGAAATAATGGATCACATGTTATTTCTCTGTAATTTTGAAGGAATATTCAGACTGTTTTCCCCATAGAGTGCACCAAATTACATTCGGCCTAGCAGTGCATGAGGGTTCCTGTTTTGTTTATACCCTTGGCAACTCTTGGTATTTCTACCCTTTGGGTTACCCCATTCTGACAGTTGTCAGCTGATATCACACTGTGGATTTGATTTGCCTTTCCCAGATGACTGGTGATGTTGAGCACTTTTCCATGTGTCTGTTGGCCATCTGGATGTCTTCTCTGAAAATGTCTGTTCAGGGCCTCTGCCCAAGTTTTCATCTGATGATTTGGTGGTGTTCTGTGTTGACTTGTAAAAGTTCTTCCAGTAGTTTGGATATGCAACCCTTATAGGATTTGCAAAAGTCTTCTCCCATTCAGTAAGTTGTCTTTG
Source organism: Ailuropoda melanoleuca (assembly GCF_002007445.2). Classification (NCBI taxonomy): domain Eukaryota; kingdom Metazoa; phylum Chordata; class Mammalia; order Carnivora; family Ursidae; genus Ailuropoda; species Ailuropoda melanoleuca. The sequence goes on along the minus strand of NC_048224.1, from coordinate 111,726,357 downwards.
CATTTAGTTGAGGGTCTCCTTTGCTGTACGAGGGCATCACATTTTGGTGTGGTCCCAATAGTTGATTTCTGCCCTTGGTTCCCTTGCCTCAGGAGACCTACCTAGAAAACTGTTGCAAAGGCCAAGGTCCCAGTAGTTACTGCTAATGTCTTTTTGCAGTTTTATGGTCTCAGGTCTCACACGTGGGTCTCTAATGCATTTCAAGTTTATTTTTGTGTAAGGGGACAGAAAGTGGTCCAGTTTTATTGTGCACGTACTATCCAGTTTTCCCAGCACCATGTGTTGAACAGACTGTCTTTTCCCCATAGACTATCTTACCACCTAATTTGTAGATTGACTACATAAGCTTGGGTTTGTTCTGTGGCTATTTCCTTCCATTGATATATGTTTTTATTTTTGGTGCCAGTAACTTTACACACACACACACACACGACAACTATAGCTTTGGAGCGTATCTTGAAATCTGGGACTGTGACACCTCCAGCTTTATTCTTTATTCTCAAGATTTCTTTGTGTGAGGATTTTTGTGATTTGGTACCAAATTTAGGATTTTTTTTTATTTTTTTTAGTTCTCTGAAAAATGCTGTCAGAATTTTGATAGGGCTTGCATCAGATGTGTAGCTTGCTTTGGGTAGTATGACCATTTTCACAGTATTCATTCTTGCAATCCTTGAGTGTGCTATATCATTCCATCAGCGTGTGTCATTCTCAATTCCCTTCCTTCATGTTTTTGCATTTTTAGAGCATAAGTCTTCCCCTGCTGGTTAGTATCTAATCATAGGTATTTTATTTTTTGTGTAATTGATAATGGGATTTTTTAAAAAATTGTTTCTCTGTTATTAGTGTATAAAAATTACATGTTTCTGTAGATTCTGTAACCCCTGGCTTTACTGAAGTTATTAACTGGTTCAAATAGTTTTTGAAGCAGTTTGAATTTTGTTTATAAACTGTACCATATTATCTGCTTAATGACAGGGTTTTGTTTGTTTGTTTGTTTGTTTGCCCATTTTGACGACTTTCACTTTTTCTCATCTGACTGGTGCATTTAGGACTTCCAGTACTATGTTGAAATAAAGTGGTGACAATGGAACTTCTTGTCTTGTTCTTGGTCTTTGAGGGAAGAGCTCTGTTTTTCACCATTAAATACGATTTAGCTTTCTGTTCATTATGTTACTTGTTGAGGTATGTCTCCTCTAAACCTACTTCATGGGAGGTTTTTTTATCATGAATGCGTGTATTATTTATTGTGTCGAGTATTTTTCTGCATCAATTCAGGTGGTTTTTATGCTTTCTTGTTAATGTGATGTATATGTATCACACTGAATCATTTGCAAATAGTGAACCACACTTGCATCCCTGTAATAAATCCTACTTGATTGTGGTAAATAAATTTTTAAGTTTTTTGAATTGTTTTTGCCAATGTGTTGTTGATAATTTTTGCATCTGTGTTCATCTGATTTATTGATACTGAACCATTCTTGCATTCCTGGAATAGCTCCTACTTGATCATGGTGAATGTTTTTAAATATATCTCTGGATTCTGGCTGCTAAGGTTTTGTTAAGAATTTTTGTATCTCTAGGTGCCTGGGTAGCTCAGTTTGTTAAGTGTCTGACTCTTGGTTTTGGCCCAGGTCATGATCTCTGGGTTGTGAGATGGAGCCCTTCATCACACTCCATGCTCAGTGCAGTCTGCTTGTCTCTCTCCCTCTGTTCCTCCTCTAATAAATAAAATCTTTTTAAAAAAATTTTTATTTCTGGGGCGCCTGGGTGGCACAGCGGTTGAGCGTCTGCCTTCGGCTCAGGGCGTGATCCCGGCGTTATGGGATCGAGCCCCACATCGGGCTCCTCCGCTGTGAGCCTGCTTCTTCCTCTCCCGCTCCCCCTGCTTGTTCCCTCTCTCGCTGGCTGTCTCTATCTCTGTCAAATAAATAAATAAAATCTTTAAAAAAAAAAATTTTTATTTCTATGTTCATCATAGAGATTGGCTTGTAGTTCTTTTTTTGTAGTGTCTCTGTCTGGTTTTGGTATCAGGGTAATGCTGGCCTTATATAATAGGAAATTTTCCTTGTCATTCTATTTTTTGGAATAGTTTTAGAAACATACATATTAACTCTTTACATGTTTGGTAGAATGCACCTGTGAAGCCATCTGGTCCTGGACTTTTATTTGTTGGGAGATTTTGTTGTTCTTGTTTTGATTACTGATTACTAGTATTTATTTAAAATTCAGTTTTGGAAGATTATATGTTCTAAGAATTTCTCTCTATGCGGTTATCCAATTTGTTGACATATAATTTTTCATAATATTCTCTTATAATCCATCTTATTTATATGGTGGTTATTTCTTTTTTATTTGTGATTTTATTCATTTGAGGCTTTTTTGATGAATCTAAAATTTTATCTATTTTATCTTTTCAAAGAACTAGCTCCTTGTTTCATTGGTCTGTTCTTGTGCTTTTATAGCTTCTATTTCATTTATCTCTGCTCCCATCTTTGTTATTTTTTCCTTCAGCTAGCTTTGGGCTTTGTTTATTCTTTTTCTAGCTCTTTTAGGTCTAAGGTTAGGTTGTTTATTGGTTCCTTGAGGTCAGCCTATAATGCTATTAACTTACCTCTTAGATCTGCTTTTGCTATGTTTCAAATAATTTGCACCATTATGTTTTCATTTTCATTTGTCTCCATATATTTTTTTAATTTCCTCTTTGACTTTTTGGTTGATCTATTCATTGTTTAGTCGCATGTTGTTTTACCTCCATGTATTTGTGTTCTTTCCATATTTTTTCTTATAACTGATTTTCAGTTTCCTATGTTGTGGTCTGAAAAGATGCATGATATGAACTCAGTCCTCTGAAATTTATTGAGATTTGTGGCCTAATATGTGATATATCCTGGAGAATGTGTATTTTGATTCGGGTGGAATGTTCTGTATATATCAGGTTTGTTTGGTCTAACATGTTCTTCAAAGCCACTGTTTGCTTGATTTTCTTTCTGGATGATTTTCCATTGCTGCGAGATGGGTGTTAAAATGCCCTACTATTATTGTATTACTGTCAATTTCTTTCTTTACATATGTTAATATTTGCTTTATGTATTGGGTGTATCAATATTTACAAGTGTTAGATCTTCTTGTTGGAGTGTTCCCTTTATCATTATGCAGTGCCCTTCTTTGTTGTTGTAGTCTTTGTTTTAAAATACAATTTTTTCCGGGGCTCCTGGGTGGCTCAGTCGTTAAGCGTCTGCCTTTGGCCCAAGGCGTGATCCCAGGGTTCTGGGATTGAGCCCCACATTGGGCTCCCTGCTCCACTGGGAGCCTGCTTCTTCCTCTCCCACTCCCCCTGCTGTGTTCCCTCTCTCACTGGCTGTCAAATAAAATCTTTAAAAAAATAAAACAAAAAATAAAATATTTTTTCCAATATAAATATTGCTACCCCAGTTTTTTGTTGTTGCTTTTATTTGTATGGTAGATGTTTTTCCAGCCCTTCATGTTCAGTCTGCATGTATCTTTAGATCTAAATTGAGTCTCTTGTGGGCAGTGTGTAGAGGGGTCTTGTTTTTTTATCCATTCAGTCACCCTGTGTCTTTTGATAGGAGCATTTAGTCCATTTACATTTAAAGTAATTATTGATAGGTATGTATTTATTGCAATTTTGTCAATTGTTTTCTGATTGTTTTTGTAGTTCTGTTCTTTTCCTCTTTTCTTGTGGTTTGATTGCTTTCTTTAGTGTTATGCTTGGATTAGGTTTTTTATTTGTTGTTACCATTAAGTTCACGTATAGTGTCTTGTATGTATAGCAGTCTTATGTTCAGGGTCGGTAACTATTAAGTTGATGGTTGAAGTTTGAACACATTCTAAAAGCACTAAATTTTTACTCCCCTCTCCATATTTTATATCATATTTTACATGTTTTTGTGTATCCCTTGACTGATTTTTATAGATGTAATTGATTTTACTACTTTTGTGTTTTAACCTCCACACTGTCTTTATGACTAATCTATCTTTATTAATAGCTGCTTTTACCGGTGAAATTTTTTCCCTTCATAATTTTCTTACTCTATTTAATGTTCTTTCGTTTCTACTCAAATAATTTTCTGTAATATTTCTTGTAAGGTTGATTCAATGGTGATAACTTCTTTAACTTTTGTCTGGGAAACTCTTTTCTCTCTCCTTCTATCCTGAAAGCTTTGGTGGAGAGAGTATTCATCCTCATGGCTGCAGGGGTTTTGTTTCCAGCACTTTAAATATATCTTGCCATACCTTTCTGGCCTGCAAAGTTTCTGCTGAAAAATCAGGTGTTAGCCTTATGGGGTTTCCCTTGTGTTTTTTCTTTTCTCTTGCTGCTTTCAAAATTATCACTACTTTTTGCCATTTTAATTATTGTGTCTTGGTGTGGACCTTCTTCAGTTAATCTTTTAGAGCCTCTCTGTGCTTCTGAGGCCTACATGTGTTTTTTTTCCCTAGAGTGGGAAATGTTTAGTTATTCCTTCAAAGAAGTTTTCTGCCCCCTCTTTTCTCAGATCCCTAAATTGCAAATGCTGTGATGCTTGGTGATGTCACTGAGTCCCCTTAACCTATTCTCATTTATTTTATTTCCTGCTCATCTTTGTTGCTATTTTTCAGATCACTCATCCTTTCTTCTGCATTTTTAATTTAGTTATTGAATTCATTTTTTAAAATGTCTTCTCTTTGTTGAAGTTTTCACGGAGGTTATCCAGTCTTTGTTTAAGTTCAGGAAGTACCTTTCTGTTCATCTCTGAGTCCTTTATCGGACCCCTTGCTTACCTCTGCTTCAGGTAGCTCTTCTGTGATTTTGTCTTGTTCTTTCATTTAGAACGTTTTCCTTTGTCTCTTTACTTTCTCTGAGTTTGTTTCTGTGTATTAGTGAGGTCAGCTACATCCCCTGGTCTTGACAGTAGTGGCCTTGTGTGGAAGAGGTCCTCTGGTGCCCTGGAGAACAGTTCCCCAGTCACCAGAACCAGGCAGTCCATGAGTGTCTCTGATTTGGGTTGCATGTGCCCTGCTCTTGTGGCTGAACCATTTGGTTTTTAGCCCGCTTGGCTACAATGACCTGCTTTGCCTGCTGTCAGCACACTGGTCAGGGTTTGGTCCCTTTGCTGTTGAGGGGCCTGTAGGAGGCTGCTGTGGGCTTGTACGTGGCAGTGTCAGCCATCAAGCTAGCTGCTGCACTTAGCCGCTCTGCCACTGTTATGAGCACACGGAATGGCTGGACTTTCTCCCTGTGCAGCCAGCTAAAGCCTTACCTGCTTGAACTGTGGGCATGCTGGGGGCTATCTCTCCTTCTCCCCAGGGCAGGAGTCATTTTAGAGTGGAGCCAGTTCCTGCCAGGGCTGCTTGTAGGGATGCCTGCCAAGGTGGGTGGGTCTTGCAGGGGAACAGTGAGTTGGGCACAGGACACTAGCAAAGTAGGGACTGTTAGCGCTGGTTCCTGCAAACGTCTAGCTATCGAGGCTGGAGGAGGGCAAGAGAAATAGTATCCACCAGCACTTCTGTGCTTGGAGAAATCTCCTGACCATCCCTGCTCCTTCAGCACAGATTCTGAGATCAGTAAATAAACCCTCGTGTATAACCGCAGGTGCTTTTCAAACTGCTGCTTCTGGGTTGTGTCTTGGGCAGTTATTATGCTGGCCTTTTAGCAGTGCAGACTTTGTTTCCTACTGGCCTCCAGGCTCTCTTGGAGTTAAGCCCTGTTAATTTTTAAGAATTGCACTTGTCACGAGGAGCACAGGGTGATGCATGGAAGTGTTCTGTTACTATACTGTACACCTGAACTACTATATAACACTATATGTTAATTGGAATTAAGTTTAAAAAACCAAAAAATTAAAAAAAAAAAAAAGTACCTGGAGTTCAGCCCCACTGGTTTTCAAAGCTGGCTATTAGGGGACTCGTTTCCCAGTGTGGCCCCCACTGCCTGGAGTTCCTGGCATAGGGTCAAATCCTCTCGCTTCTCTGTGCTTGTGGTGTCCCCCACTTTGTGGTTAGTCTTACCAGGGTTCTGGTTAAAAAAACAAAACCTCACAGATACAAGAACAGAAAGGTAGTTACTAGAGGTAGATGGTAGGGGATGGCCAAAATTGGGGAAAAGGGTGAAAATGCTAAATCTCCAGTTATAAAATAAGGCTTAGGCTGTCACAAAAAAATAAAACAGGATAACAGTACTCATCTCAGTAGGCACTGTAGTCGTGCTTTCTTAGATTTATTATATCTGACATCCGTTCATCACAGGCCCAAACTAGCGAAGTGTTTACCTCTCTCGTGCAAGTCCGCTTACCTGTGCAGACCTGCTGATCCCAGGCTGAGCCCCCACCCGCTTTCTCAGGCACTTCTCACACACCAAACCAATTCCCCCTGCCCTAACTCATCCCAGGGCCAAGTACCAGGCAACTAGACACCACCTCTCTAGCCCCAAACCCACTGGAATTATTCAAACTAGCCAATCCTACACTGTTCACTCCGCTTTGCCCACAGAAACCCCAATAACGTCTCTGGCCTGGACTTGCCCTCACTCTCATGCCTCTGCCTCCTGAACAAAGCCTGATGCTTCCCACGAGGCCCTGCACAGTGTGACTGCCCTTTCCTCCTGAGAAATGTCACTAATAAAAATCTTTCAAAGGCATTGACTTCTCCAGGTCATCTCTGAGTCACCTCCATAAATCCCACAGGTTTCATCTGAGACAGTAGGTTGTGTGAGGGTGAGACTAAAGAATGTAGCAGAGTGTCTAAACGCACATAGAAGAGCATTAGGTCAATGGGAAGCTACTTAATAATAATACTGAACTTCAAAATACAATTCAAAGGCCTTACTAGAGCCTCTCCAGGATCATGCCCAGCTCTTCCCTCAGGTCAGCTCCCACTACTCTCCCTCAAGCCAGGGCTGGCTTCTGGCCCTGTGGCCTTTGTAGTGGCACATGCCTCATGCCCAGAAGGGCCTCCTGATTGGTTTAATTTTCTACTGTTCTCATCTTGAAATTCTTAACATTTTTGATATTTCACATTTTCATTTTGTACTGGATCCCCAAATTCACGCAGCAAGTCCCGTCACCCTAAGATCCAGCCCCACCAGCCTCCTTTTGGTTCCTTACACTCCAAATTCTTCCCCATCTCTGCCTGAAATGATCTTTCCTCTTCTATTTGATTAATCCTATAATCCTCAGCTTAAATATCCTCTTCTCTGGCCTTTCTGGAACACTCCATTTAGGTAAATGATTCTTGTCCTCCTCTTCTGACCCCTTATTCAGGTTCTTAGCCCTACCTTGTTTGTTTATAGGAAGAACATGGTATTTTGTTTTCTTTTAGGCTCTTTCTCACTTGAATCAACAATGTACCTTGTGTAAGGGCAGGGACCATATCTGATTTATTGACTGTGATATCCTCAGTATCGAACACAAAACCTGACAAAATTATTACACTACCTGGGAAACTTCTGACTTCACCTGCGGACCATTCTCTGGGTCTCATCATTACTCTATGTACCTTTCTCTAAATATTTTTTAATCCTACAATGTTGCATTGTTTACGTGGCTAACTCTGTTTTCTCTGAATTTTGGAGAGCCCCAAAATCTGCATATGGTTTTTCTTCCCCAATCCCTGGCTGAGACTTAAATTGCATGTACAGAGATTGTCAGGAGGCTTATGTCTAGTATGATACTAGATTAGATGCAAGGATGTCCTTGTGTTGTCTAGGAGGATGGTAAAAGTTAAGATTAATATTCTTTGACAGGTTAAGGATGAAAATCGTAATTCCTTGGGTAACCACTAACAGCAAAAGAGCATTAGGGTATAATTTTCAAAGCAATAGGAGAGAAAACTAACAGATGTAACAAACAGCTCATAGATTTATATTTAAATATGTCAGTCATTTTATATACTATTGGCTTAAATGATCAGGCTGAAGGGCAAAGATTTTCATACTAGGTGAAGAACTGAACTATATGCTGTTTTAGCAATAACAATGATAAAAGCTTGACAGCGAAGGTTAAAAAGTATATATCCTAAAAACACTAAAAGAAAACTGATATAGCTACCTATTATGAGAAAGATAGAGTTCTAGGCATTAAAAAATGAATAGTTCTAATAACAGGTTCACGCTGCAAGGAAATAAAACAGATCTACATGCATATATACCAAATCCTATGTCCTCAAAAGACAGGAAGCAGAATTCGCCAGAACCGTGAGGCATATGTAGATGTCCACCACTGAGGGAGGTCTTCTCACAGTGCTTGTGCAAGTACAATAAGTAGACCCAACACCCGATTTTTAAAACATGACCTGGGGTCCCGGCCTCAGTGGCTTCACCACTTGAGATTTATCACCTGTTTTTAAAGGAGAAATAATGCCAATATTACACAAATTCGTCCAGATAGAACACAAAGTACTTCCCAACTCATGAGTCTAACATGCTCTTAAATTATCTCTGTCAGGTTTTGGAATTAAAGAAAAATTACAGATGGGACAAAAATCCTAAACATTAGTAAATCAAATCCACTTATCTTTAAAATGGAATAAAATGTCCAGACCAGCTTGGACTTAGCTCTAATTCATGGTTGATTAAATATTTTAAAAATGTATCATAAAGTTGGCATATTAAGACTAAAAGATATTTTGATACAGGAAATGGTTGTTAAAATTCACTTTTGCAATTAAAAATGCTCTTAGCAAATTTGAAAGTTACCGGTAAAAAAAAGCTTTCCTTTTGAAATTAGCAAAAAGAAAAATATCATTTGTATTTAATATTGCATTGAAGACTATAGTCAAGAAAAAGCAAAGAGAGGAGGACAGGAAAGGGAGAAATAGAACTCATGTTTGACTAAGTAAAGACTAACGATAAATTAATATAAATTTAAACATTCGAGAAAATGTTGGAAATGAAATGTTCAAAAATATCCCTTACAATAGCATAACAATATCAAATATCTGGAAATTAATCTGGCAAAGAGTAAGCGCTCCATGGAGAACTTGGCACAACTGAGAGATTAAAGAATCAATTTCTCCCAACTTGAGTAAGTAAGTTCTATGCAATTCCGATCAAAATTCCAACAGGACTTTTTTCTGGAAGGTCATTGACTGCAAGTCTATATATATTTTTGAACAAGCTAAAGGGACAGGAATAACCAAGATACTCCTAAGGGAAAACACGATAGCAAGATTGCTTTGCTGTTTGGCAAACCTTATTATAAGGCTACAGTATTACAACAGTAGGATTCTGGAATTCTGCAAGAATACACAGTGGAAATAGGCACAAAGGCATTTGCTGTATGACGAAGAAAAACTAGGGTAAGGATGGCATTTTCAGTGTTATTTGAACAACTAGATAATCACATGGACAGTAAAAAATATAGGTGGAAAGTGAAGTAATAAGGCTTTGAGAATACAGAATAAGCAACGATTCTAGGGTAGGAAAATACTCTTTAAGACACAAAATGGCTCCTCTTAAAAAGGGAGTAAGTGGTACTGTAGTAAAGTTAGTAAGTCTATCAAAATACACCACGAAGAGAATTAAAAGGTAAGCTACACAGTGTGAAGACGTAACACAGCTAAGTGACAAAGGCTGAGGGCAGGCTCTATGAAGCACTACTACAAACCAGTCAGAAAACCCCACAGACAAACGGGCAACAGGCCAGAAAAGGAATCCACAGAGGACAAGCCGATGTTCAGTCTAACCAGTGAAAAGGTATTCGATCTCGACTAGCGACAAAGGAAATGCGAATTGGACCCGTGACACCCTGCACACCCACAGCGCTAGAGACGCTTGCACAATGCGAAGGGTGTGCAATAACAGGCTTCCCACACCGCCTGAAACAGAGGCAGTGCTCACCACCACTTTGGACATTCGGTGGGCAGGCCCCAGTGTGGCTGCTGGCGCGATTTTGGAGGCGGGGTCTCACAGGCTGCTTGGAAGAGCCTGTCTCCAGGTATTAACATTCTCGTGTCCTCTGCCCACCCTGACAAGGGCTGGGCCTGGTGACTTGCTTCCTGTGAATAGAATATGGCCAAGTGATGGGACACTGCTTCCGAGATTAAGTTACAAGTGACTGAATTCGAATTTCTGGTTCACTCTCTCGCGCTTCTCCCGTGTTCATCCTGATGAAGCCAGCCGGGGCCCGCTGCCCCAGGACACGTCCATGTGGAAGGAACAGAGGATGGCCTCCGCTCCGTGGCACACAAGGAACTGAATCCTGCCAACAGTCCTGTGAGTAAGTGTGGAAGCGGATTCTTTCCCAGTCTCCCCATGACCGCAGCCTGGGGGGAGACCCTAGGCCAGAGGACTCGGCTAGGCTGTGGCCAGGTTCCAGACCCCTGGACACTGTGAGATGTCATGTGAGGCGTCATGTGAGGCCGCCAAGTCTTGCAGTAATGGGTTACACTGCGACAGCTAATGCAAATATAAGTCCTGCTCAAATCTGTGTTAACAACCCAACACCATCGCTCCCTTCCATGTGCAAAAACAAAACTCTGAGGACGTCTTTCCCCGCATGAGGCCCACTTGGACGAGGAACTCCTGTAAGCTACAAGGCGCCCGTGCCCAGCTCCCAGTCCTTTGTCCTCTCATCTAGGCTCCCTTTGGTGATCTCAGCCAGTCACAGCCCTCCACATCTCCACCTGCAGAACTCCATCCTTCTGCTTGCCAGCCCGAAGTGCTTGTTTTTATGTTTGAACAGAGTAGATCCAGTCCATAAGGAAATCCTGAGGCCTCTGCTTTTAGAATACACCCCAAAGCTGGCCACTTTGACTATCTCCGTTGTGATCCTTCTGGTCCAATTGCTCCTCTCTTGCCTGGATTACTTAAATAGTTTAACCTACATTTGCCATCTTCTAGTCTATTCTCATCAAATGCCAGGGTGATCTATTTAAACCTAAGTCAGATCATGAACTCTGCTGCTCAGAACGGTGCCCGGCTCCCCTTGCAGAGTGACACGACACTCCACACCGTGGCCCGCGGTGCCTTTACCTCTCTACTGCTGTTGTCCTCGTCCCGTCTGCTTGTAGCACACTGGCTTTCTGCTCTTCCTCCAGCACACCAGGCCTGCGCCAAGCCTTTGCAGGGGCCGTTTCAGAGGAAGAGGGCAGTTCCAGTAAGTCTGGGGGTTAGGGCTTGAGAATCTGCATTTCAGTCAGTTCCCACGAGATGCCGAGGCCGCTGGTGCTCTGGAGAACTCTAGGACTAACTCTCCATCTCCCACGTCTGCAAGGGTCAAGTCCTTAATGAGATCTAGCCAGGTGACATTTAATAGAGTGATCTCTCCCTGTCTCGATTTTTCTCTTGCTTTGACCCTGAGTAGGAGGGACCTATGCTGTGATTTACTCACTTGTTCATTTACTGCATCTCCCGCCAACCAGAATGTGAGATCCAAGGCGCAGAGCTCATCATCATCCTAAGAGCTGAACAGACTTTTTTGAATAGAAATATTTAAATTAAAAATGAATTTAATCCTTTAATTTCCTCAGCAGAATAGAAACCCATTTTTAAAAAATATACTAACTAACTAACTACATGTGCTCATAGGGAGAGAGCACAGCAGTGGGGAAAACAGATTTTTGAGTTCCACTAAACCTAGATTCGTAAGTCAGCTTCACTATTAGCGGGATGTTTAGATAAAGTTAACTGGCTACCTTGGCTCTAGCTCACATTCATTTACACTGCAAATTAATTAAATGCCATTCTAGATGGAATTATACAGAAGTTTCTATTTTAATATTTAACGTTAAAACCTTTGCCTAACCTTTCCATAGTACCTTCAGGTGAAGAGTTTTCCAACATATATTAGATGTAGATTATTATTTTGCTGATAACGGCGACAATACTTCAAATTCAACCGCCACGAAATGTTAATCACGGACAGTGTTCATCCCTAAGTATTTCTGGGCAAGAGGCTACCTGAATCTTGAAGGCCTTTCTCAATGGGACCTAAACCTCACTGCAAAACCAAAACCTCCCATTTCTTATCAGAAGTATTCTAGAGAAACCGTTTTCACAAACGTGAGTATCCTGCCTACCTGCGTCAGCTATAAATGCTCTGTCCAAGAACAAAGCGACCACACCTGCTTTCACGATGCTGGTGAAACACAGACAGGGGATTGATACTGCTCGTGCTGCACATTCATGCGTGACCTGATATTGCCGAAATAGTCTTTATTTCTGAACATTCCAAAAGAGCAGTGTACACAGTAACAAATATTAAGTCATATACCATAAGAAAGCATTCATTAGTGCAAATGGGTTTTGTAAAAGGTCTATCAAAAAGATTTATTTGCTTTAAAATGCATCCATTTCCAGAAGCATTGTTAATAAAACATTACAGTTTCTCATCCTCTGTAATAAAGTACTGAAAATCAGTTGTGGTACAGTAGCAAACATTGCAGGTATTGAGTGCAATGAGCCTGTGATGCCTTTATAAATCAGAAACCCATGTAGGACAATAAATTAACAATGAAAAAGACAAGACCATCTAACTGCTGTCTGGCTATCTCCTCGCAATGCTTCAGCTTATGTTGTGCTCATTCAACATAAAATTAGGTCTTTCAAATTGTATGGTGGATTTTTGCTGATATATCCCTAGAGCTAAAAAAATAGTACCTTACCACAAAAATATTTTTATGGCACAAAATTTAAGTTGTTCCACAGTGGTTCACATAGGTGTAAAAAGAAATAGGCACAAAAAATAAAATTCCTGTAAACTATAAAAAAGTAAACTTCAAAGCATAAATTATAGAACCTAGTTGTAAATATGCAATGTATTAAAATACAGAACATGTAATGGGAAGATGTCTGGAACACGTAAGTAAATAGAACAAGTTACTTTAAAAAGCTCATGGCAAAGAAAGCATTATTGATACATCTCAATCCTTCCAAAAAGTGTTCAGGTACATAGCAGTTCTACAAAAACCCCCTAGATCTAAGTGTCACAATACCGCAACCATGATCGGAGACTGGTGCGGTCTTCTCTCAGGCAAATATTTAAGTGCAATCATTAGTCTCTGGCGCTTCGTCCGTTGAAAAACAATGCAGTAAATATGTTAAAATGCAGAAGGGAAAGAATATCCCGACGTTCACGGTTACCTAGCCAGCTAGGTAACTCGACCCTCATTTTCCACTCCTTTCCCAGGCTCCAAGGGCGTGTGAAACCGCATCAGTAGCAACCGTCTCTCCAGCTTCCGTCCCTCAAGGCGCTGAGCGAGGACAGAGGCTTTGGAGGCTGAAGGAAACTGGGAGGACAGAAAGAGACAGTAAGTACACTCCCAGGAGCCCTGCGCTTTCTAGCACTTTCCCCACCCTCGCCCGCACTCACCCGCGGAAAGCCCTGTGCTCAGCACACTGCCGTGCGTGTTTTGTGTGCGTGAACCGCAACATGTCCTTCATGGATAAAGGCTATTTTAAAACCAGAGAGAAAAAGATAAACTCTGTCTAAAAACAAACGGGTACTCCCTTGAATGCACACAGCAAATTCACATGAAGAAATCTGCAACCTTACCAGTAAAGATGTGCCTATCCTACTGACAGTAATCCCCAGTGTTGGCCTAGGTTGGGGAAACGTCCTCTCCTAGAGCCTGGCAGTGACAACCTTTAGAGGAGATTTGTTTGGAGACCCATTCAAGGATAAACAGAGGGATCACACTAACCTGCATCCCTCAAATAATGTGATTCTGTTCTGCCATGAATCTAACATCCACATTTACCGGGGGAAATGAGCCAGAATTTATTAAGCATGCAACACGGTGCTTTCTATCTGGGTAATAGGATTATGAGTTCACTCACTTTTATCTGAGCACCTATTACTTCTAATCAGAAAATATTTATGCGTACCAACACATAAAGGAAAAACTGCTTGCTTGCACGTCATCCCTTTCCATACGTCACTGTGGTTGACGCCCTTCTCCTCCATAGCCCAGTTTCTGGGGGGTGAGGGGGGTAGCGGTCTGTGGTTACTGCCTCCACTGTCTCCTCTTCCAAACTATCCTTGAGCCACTTATTCTATGGAATTCTTATTGACCTAAAACACTTCAAGATCTCCAGTTCAAGAACGATACATCATGACCACAAGCTTGTCTAATAAGTATCTTGCAACTAATCTGATATTTTAAAAGAAAAAAAAATTCCAGCTGGACATACTCAGCTTACCAACATAAGCTAACCAAGGCCCAGCTCCAGATCACCAACGTGCTTTTTCCAGCAGGACTGTGGGCTGGGTGTGCATGTGACACCTGCCTAACATATGTGCTTTTTTTGATAAAGATTATTGCTTCAACAAATACTTACAATTTTATCCTGTGCTAGGCATAGTCCTTGGCCTTGGGGTTTTCTATTCGTGAACACTCCCTCCCCCATCCCCATGAGGCTTACACTCTAGAGAGGACAGTCGGACCTTAAACTAGTAAGTAGCATCCGCAGTTCCCCTGGACGGTGATAAATGCTACAGTGGGGAAAAGGGGGGGGAGGAGGAGGGGCTAAAGAAGGAGTAACAAAGGCCCTGCAGTTGCACTTGTGGACAGAGGGGTCAGCTGAGCAAAGTCCTGGAGGGAGAAAGGGCCTGCAAATCACCTGGGGGAAGGAAAATACACAAAATTTACCTGGTAAATTACAGCAAACGGCGCATCAGGAGGGAAGTGAAAAGGGAGGAAGGGACACCCCCACCCCAGCACTTTCCAGAGGAAGGAGGTCAGAGGTCAGGCCATGAAGGGCATGAAGGGCAGCGTGCCAGAGACCCCAAAAGGGAGGAGATGGTTCCTGAGCCGTTTCCAATTTCAAACTGCAAAAGAGGCTGTGGAGCGAGCAGAGGTTCCTACCTTCTAACAGGCTGTGCAATTTTGCTTCGAGGCAGGTTACTTCCGTTTATTGCCAGTGAAGGTCTGGGAAGGGCACTGCGGCCCATCGTCCCGGCCGCCGCAGCTTTGTTTGGTGTGGGGATGCCAGTGCCGGCATAGAGCTGGAGGCCATTGGACAAAGGCATGCTGCCACCGCCTTGAACAGTGGGACTCACGTAGGCTGTGGCTTTCAGAGGCTGCCGCACAGACACCGGGAAATGTCCCACGCTGTGGGTTCTGTGCTGAAGCTGTCCTGGGGATGGAACTAGAAAGGAAGACGACAGGTACGATTGGTACTCAAGACCAATAGGGTCTGGAAGGTAACAAAGAGAAATGAAATGTGGGTTCCACACAGCACTGAGTACTAGAAAATTCTAATTCTTGACACGTCTCCTGTCCTAACGATATCTAGAAGCCACATCTAACAACAGCTTCCTTTCCCTGAGCTCTCACGGGATAGTTTCTTCCTTGCTTGCTTGGAAGACGTGAGGATGTTCTTGATGGTGGCTCTGGGGATGGTGTCATGAAAATAAAACCAGGGGACAATTAATACTGTGATGACAGAGCTGACAGCAGGAGGTTACAGACAGCTTATTCCAGATTAAATATTTTCATCATGGCATTGACCGGGCTCCTAGGGTCGGTGGGAAGAGGAAATGAGTGAATCCACGTGAAGTCCTACGGTGGTGCCTGACAGTCACCACTCCCCCAGAGCTCTTACTACCTTGAGAGCAGCGGCAACATCTGTAAAACGAAGGAGCTCTCTGGGTAAGAGCTCTTAAAAACTGCATCAATACACTTACACACCCAACATTTTCTGAAACAGTTTAACTGATTTTGAACTTAACCATGAAATAGGAAAGGAGAAAAACCAAAAAAAGTCCATGGTTTTATTTAATGTCTCTTGAATTATTTCCTTAAAAAATGAGTGTTGCTTCGGTGTCTGTTGGATGAAATCCGTACACGGGAAGGCCGAGGCAAACGAAGGTCTACACAGAATTCTGCTCTAGTGGGGACCCCACCGTGTTTCTGTGACACAGTAAAACTTCTGTCAGTCCCTTTCCAACCAAATCGACAATTCCTTCATTAGTAGCTTTTATCCATGAACATGTCGATACACGGGCTCATCAGGTATAACAGACGTACCACACTAATGCAAGAGGTTAATGGAACACCAGGGAAGGAACAGAAAGTCAGAGCTCGGTGGGCACGCTGTACTTCTTAATTGCTCAGTCAGCCTAAAACAGCTCAGGAAAAAAAAAAAAAAAGCCTAAAAAGTCAATGTGAATTGGGCTCAATTTCTTTTGAAAAACGTAATACACATAAAGTACATAAATCTGAGGTCTAGCACTCAAAGTGAACACACTGTGGAAGCAACCACCAGTCACACCAAGATACAGAACATTACCTGCAGCCCAGGTACTGGGCATCCCCCTTCCCACTCCCTGTTCCTGTAATGGTAACAATTATTCTCGCTTTATCACCACAGATGGGTTATCCCTCCTCTGAACGTCACATAAATGGAATTATACAGTACGTTCTCTGGCTGCTTTCACTCAACATTGTGTTTCTGAGACTGAACCATGCTGTTTGCCCTGCTCTGTAGTATTCGGTGGTATGAATGTCACAGTCTGCTTGCCTGACGATGAAAGGCTGGGTTAGTTCCAGTTTGGGGTTTTGTGAACATTCTTGAATACGTTTCGTATGCACTCATTATGTAAGGTATATTCCAAATTCTGAAACCATCAGGATAAATGAAGTTAGAAAATCACTGAATACAGTATCAAAATACAAAAGTCAACTATTTCTAAATACCAGCAAAGCAGAAACTAAAATTTAAAAGAATACTACCTGTAAAAACACTTTTAAAAATCAGAGACTTAGAAATAAATGTAACTATGATGCATAAAACTTCCACATAAGAAACTACAAGCGATGGGGCGCCTGGGTGGCACAGCGGTTAAGCGTCTGCCTTCGGCTCAGGGCGTGATCCCGGCGTTATGGGATCGAGCCCCACATCAGGCTCTTCTGCTATAAGCCTGCTTCTTCCTCTCCCACTCCCCCTGCTTGTGTTCCCTCTCTCGCTGGCTGTCTCTATCTCTGTCGAATAAATAAATAAAATCTTTAAAAAAAAAAAAAAGAAGCTACAAGCACTTCGCTGGGAGACAGGGGAGGATATCTACATGAAGAGAGGTGCCGTGTTAGTGATCAGAAGAAGATTATGAGGGTTCCAATTCTCCTAAAACGTATCTACTGATGCAGTGACCTCCCAACCAATATCATTTGAAATGAAATTACACAAGTTACTCAGCAAAAGCATCCTATGAATTCTCCTACATACAAAACAGATAACTACTTGAGTATTTTAAAAGTGGAAAAAATGAGAGTTAAACAGACAAAATCCCAATTGTACAAATAAAACAAGAATCAGAAAAAAAACATAACTTATCCAAGAACATACGATTCAGACCCAAACTCAGATTTAAAAAAAAAATTTTTACTGCAAATCCAGTGGTCTTCCCTCTGTATCGAGCTGCCCTTTCGATGTTCTCTTGCCTTTGCCTTTCCGAGAAAGTAAAATGGCCCGGAAGTAGGGATCGTCAGGATCTAAACTTAGAATGTATAGAGAATAATCGCTCGGAATGCTTACGAATGAAAGTAAATGAGAAAAGAATCCTGAGATTGGAGAGAAGCATATGACTGACCTTCTTTTACACAGCAGTGCTCTGAAGGGTTTTTCTTCTCTCATTATACTGCTTGACTTTCAAACATTGATTTTTCTTTTTTTTTTTTTACATTGATGAATTGAAATTCTCCTGTAAAGAAAAATTTCCCCTTCTCTATTTATGTATTTTGTCCATTAAATAGGTACCTGTAATTATCTTTACTGGTTAGAATCCTTTTGAATTATTTTTTTCTGTGGCTTCACCTGTCATGGGTTTGGTCACTGGGTGCGTCTCCAGGTGGTCTTCTGTCCTTCTGACGTCTCCCCATCTGTTTTGGCGCACTTCCCTCAAAATCAGCCACTCTCTGTTGTGGACATTCTACTTTGGGTCCTGTACATTGTTCCGGCACTCAAATCATGCTCTTAACCCACATGGAGGCAGAGTTAACAAAAATTCCTAATCACTCCTACATGTGCTACTGTCGAAACTCTATTTTCCCATTCTACACTAATACTATCGACTCTTGCACTCAACTAGAGAACTCTGTGCTTACCTCCAATACATGTCATCATGATCTGGCCAATTTCCCCCTGCCTCACATAAAATAGTAATTCCCCCTTTCCCACCATGAGCAGATTCCATAGGTTGTCTTCTGTGTCTTTACATAAGTCGTTAATTCCAATATTAACAGATCAAGCCCTAAGTAACGGCCCCATGGCATTCATCTACTCATGCATTCAAACATTTACTGCAAACTCATTAAAATACCAGGCGGGTGCCAGGTACGGGGTGCAGAAAATCAGCTAAGCTAGGGCCCAAGCCCAGAGGGAGCGGGTGATCTAGTATGGAAGACAAATGTAAAGACCGTAAAATAAACACACTGCAAAAAACAAATAAGCACCAAAAATCAAATCCATTCTAGGTCTGTTTTGGGGGTTTATGGGAAAGTCTACTAGGGTCATCAATGGGGCCTCTTCAAACGGTGTGTGGTGTTTGGGCTGTAGGATAAAGGTAAACAGCAACAAACTGCATAAAGAAAGGGAAAGAATGGCACTCGGGAGTCAGAATGTTTATAGTTAAAGGCATAAACTCCAGGGTAATCAGAACAGCTTCTAGCTCTATTCCTTCACCTGCATGGCCTTGGGCAAACTGTTACTTTATTGTTTCCTCATCTGCAAAATGGAAAGGAGGACAGGAACCACCTCATAGGGTTGTTGGCAGAACTAAGACGGTAGATAAAAACCGGTTAGCACAGTTCCTCGTGCTCAGTAAATGTTGCCATTTTGAAATGAAAAACCGTCACGTATGGGGGAAATACCACTTGAGCCCCAAAACTGGATCTGACAGAGAAGGGCTTCAAATCAGTCTGGGTGCAGATTTAGACATCTGGTTGACGACTCTTGGCCAGCCCACTCTGAACACACATCACACCTCCTACACTTGGGCCACATCATTACTGTGACTCTGACCCTCAGTCCACCTCCCAGGGGTCGTTCTCAGAATTAACGCCAACTACCCACATAAACAGCATGAGTCAGAATGGGAGGGGGCACGTGCAACCACCACATCCTGACACAAAATAAAAACACACGAACACGAGATTCCATGCTCATGGCATTGCTCACTGCTGGGTAAAATGCACAGAGAATGAATGACAGACTGTGTGGTAAGCTGAAGGGGGGGGCAGAGAAATACTACTCTACACACTAAAACAGAACTTCATTTTGGAAGGAACAGAGCTCTGGACTGGTGCACGAGACCAAAGTAGCAGCGAGACTGAACAAGTATGCATTCTTCAGAGTAAAGACGCTGAGCAGACATAGCTAGAAAGAGGCAGGTCTGCAAGGAAAACAGGTTATTTTTGTTTATGTGATGAGTGAACTAATCATGTAGTACTTCTGCTATCCCTGGGAATGGAGGATTAAATATAATTTAATTATTAATTCATTAACATATGCACTGATGAAAATACTAAATTGTACTGGTGAAGTTAAAAAAAAAAAAGTCACAAGAAAAGTTTCCTGCTATGTCTCCAAAGAAAAAAATGGAAGAAGATATTTTTCTGATTGTGTTACAACTGAAACTTACTTTAAAAAAAAATGACAAATTGTCACACTTACTGCAAGACTGTATTCTTGAAATCCCGTTTCCGGCTCCATGCAAGCTTGAGTCAAAGCTCTGACTGTTCCTCACGGTGACTGGAGAGCTGGCATTGCTAGCGACGGCAGTTGTACTTGGCATCCGAGCTAGATTAGGCATACTTCTTCGGAGCTTGTCTGGAAAAGAAAAGAATTTTAGTTAAGAACCATAGGCTTATGCCAATTAAAATACATAAAATTTTTATGTAAAAAATTTCAAAAGTAAACAAATGATTTTATGCTCAATAACAGATAAAAATTATCACGTGTGTTAGGAACTGTAACAAGCTACCAGAGAATTAACCTTCTGTATGGAGAACACACTCCGTATCCCCAGAAAGGTTCTACCAAATAAACTGTTTTTAAAAAAGTGTTCTATAATTAGCTGTTTGTTTCTATACGGTAAGTAGATAAAACTGTATCAAAGTGAGGTTAGAGAATCATCTTACAGCCACTTAGTTAGAAATTGTTCCGTATTAAATAACAAAAAAACCTAGAGGAGTCAAAACCAACACTTAACTTTATCTTTTGCTAGCATATCAAAATGGGAAGAATTATTAAAATTCTACCCTGATGTGTTTTGAGATACCCACTCATCACATCAGTATGACCTCATTAACTTCTAGAAAGTTTTAACTAGGATATGCTTCTAAACCTCTAGAGACCTGAAAAAGTCCGCTTCCATATCATTCTCCTTGCTGAGTCTGTGTTCTGCCACCAAGGGGCAGCAGAGAGCCACCCACAGACGCAGTGCTGCTGAGCTGTGAATTCAACGCAAGACGGCAACCCGGCAAGATAAAATAGACAAGGCAAGAAACAATTGTTGGAGAGGGTGTGGAGAAAGGGGATCCCTCCTACATTGTTGGTGGGAATGCAAGTTGGTACAGCCACTCTGGAAAACAGTGTGGAGGTTAAAGATTGAGTTACCCTATGATCCAGCCATTGCACTACTGGGTGTTTACCCCAAAGATACAGACGTAGTGAAGAGAAGGGCCATATGGCACCCCAATGTTCATAGCAGCAATGTCCACAATAGCTAACTCGTGGAAGGAGCCGAGATGCCCTTCAACAGATGCCTGGATTAAGAAGTTGTGGTCCATATATACAATGGAATATTACTCAGCTATCAGAAAGAACGAGTTCTCAACATTTGCTGCAGCATGGACGGCACTGGAGGAGATAATGCTAAGTGAAATAAGTCAAGCAGAGAAAGACAATTATCATATGATTTCTCTCATCTATGGAACATAAGAACTAGGATGATCGGTAGGGGAAGAAAGGGATAAAGAAAGGGGGGATAATCAGAAGGGGGAATGAAGCATGAGAGACTATGGACTATGAGAAACAAACTGGGGGCCTCAGAGGTGAGGGGGGTGGGGAATGGGATAGACCGGTGATGGGTAGTAAGGAGGGCACGTATTGCATGGTGCACTGGGTGTTATACGCAACTAATGAANTGGGGAATGGGATAGACCGGTGATGGGTAGTAAGGAGGGCACGTATTGCATGGTGCACTGGGTGTTATATGCAGCTAATGAATCATCGAGCTTTACATCGGAAGCCGGGGATGTACTGTATGGTGACTAACATAATATAATAAAAAATCATTTAAAAAAAAAAAGATACATGGACTCCAAAGTAAAGTACAGTACCAGGGTAACAGGTCACTCACTCAAGTTCAGAAAACCAAGCCAAAACCCCTGTTCAAGTACAGAGCTGGATTCATTTCTTCCTCCCCTTCACACACAGCTCCTTCGGCACTTACTTGGACCTGCTGGCTGTACTCTGACCAGCAAGCAAGGCCTCTAATCCAGAAATCGGGCCATCTCGTCCGATTCACCTCCCTTCTATGCCATCACCCCCGAGTCCTGTCAGTTCTGCCTAATAGTTAATGAATCTTCCATTTCATCTGGTTCGGAGCTCATTATCGATCACCCACATTTTCATGAAATCCTTACTTGGTCTCCATGCACCGTCTTGTTCCTCCAACCCACCTTCCACACAGCCTGCTCCACTCTTCTAGAGCACAAGAACACGGTCCCCCTCTTAAACCTTCCATTGCTCTCCCACCTTCACCTGAAAGCCCCTGGGCATGGCCTACGTGAGGGCCTTCAAGGTATGGGCTCCTGTCCTCCTTCCCCAGCCTCATCTCCTGCTACCCCCACCCCTCAGCCTATCTGCCTATCGCAGTGGCTGAACCAAGTTCCCAAATGCTCTACACACGCCTGCACTCGTGACTCCTGCTCTCTCCCCTGGGCCACGCTTCCCCACTCTGGAGTGAACGAACGAACGAGCACCAGAATTCATACCGGGAGCCCTAGATGCTGGGGATACCAGAGTATTACAGGTACAGTCCCTGACTCTGAGTTGTATAGTCTAGACCAGGGTATCCCAATCTTTTTTCCATTATCGATCCTAGAAAGAAAACCTAAAATAAATTTAATGTTAAATCTTGTTTCTCCCAAATGGAACAAATTAAATACTGTAAATAACATTCTGAAACTCAAACATTTTGAACCTCGGAGGACCACGAACCATGGTAACAGCTCATGCTTTTCCCAGACGCCCCACTCGCCAAGGTAGTTTCGTTTTTACCGGTAGATGCCCTGGAGCACTGAGAGACACATAGCAGGACACTCCGGTTTGCCGTCACTTTCTGTCAAGCTAAACCAGAAAACAAATGATGTACCTGGACACTCGTCCAAAATGTGTCCCGGGCAAAACCAAACTCATCCCCCTCCCCCCCCCCCCCCCCCCCCCCCCCCTCCCNACACGGCCGCTGTTAGCCCTGTCCGGCAATTTTTGCCTCCTTGGGGTAGTCTAGGGAAAAGACAGAAAATTGAACAAGGAGAAAAGCATACTTACATGGTAAGCACAAGAAGGTGGGATAAGGCCTTGTAAAGAGCACTAGGCTAGGAGATCACAAAGAATCCTCTCGCCCTAGCTAACTTCGTCTATGTAGCTCCGAGCTGAGGTAACTGCCACCCCCACACGATGGCCTCACTCCCTGTGCAAACTTCTAGAGTAGTACCAGCGACTGTTCGATTTCTTGACCATTTTCCTCATTATCTCCTTGAGGCCTGTTTTTAATGACCATAGGTCTCAGAGCACCAAATTCTTGTTAAAGTCCCTAACCCCGGGCAGGAGGCATGTGATACGTTCCGCAAACGTTACTGATGTGTGTGCTGGCAGAGGGCGTGTGGTCGGAGAGATGAGAGAGAAAGGATAAAGCGTAGAGTCGACATCTAGGTCTCCTGAACATCACGATAACTGGCGTGAACAGTGAGCGTCCATCAGTGTAGGACTGAATTACTTTGACTAGATATATTTAAGCTGAAGGGAGGCACCGGGAAAGAATGACGTGTTTCTGTAGTTCTAAGTCTCCAAATTATTTAACATAAAAGTTTTCATGTATCTAGTTGAAAAGTAGTACCGTAAGCATCTGTACGTTTTCCACCTAGATACACTAGTTTTCATTCTGCCATAATTAATTCATCTCCGTATATATACACACTTGTTTGCTGTTAAGCCCCATAAAAGCTGCAGACATCTTGACACGTGAACCCTAACTGCCCTCTCCCTCAATTTTAATATGACGCCATGACTTCCATTAAGCACACGGAATACATTTTCTTCCTGATATTTTGAGCTTTAATAAATTCGTCACTATGACATTCCTTAGCTGCCACTGTTTTCTATAAATTTTAAATCTGAAAGTACTCAGGTACTTTGAAATCGTAGGTAATGCCTAAGAAAATTCTATAGACTCACCATATGTCATGATGTGTAAACAAATTAAGTTAATTTAATAATCCATACACGCAATTTTCCAAACATCAAAAATGCCTTTCATAAGCTTTTCCCCCGAAACCATGATCAGCCAAGGTTCACACATTAAATGTGGCGGTTAGGTTTCTAGTCTGTTTATCTAGGTGCATCTGCCTTTAAACTCATCTTTATTCATGTGAGTGGCATCAAGTCACTTTCGTAAAGCTTTAAATCTGAAATATGCTCCTAAAAATAAAGGCTTCCAGAGTGTAAATATTTAGAACATGACTCCTCCGGGAGCTAAGCTGTGATCTCCAAGCTGTGTCAGGGACCGTCTGGAAATGAGGCACACTTCCCTGTCAAACAATTTGGAACATATTAATGACCATATATACTTTAATATTCAAGGAATCAACACTCTATTTCTATCGTCACAAGAAATCAGCAACTTATCTTCAAGTACTGAGACGCAGCAGGGAAGCTGGAGGAATAACCAAGGAAAGAACTCAAATGAGTTTTCTCATATTAAAGTACCAGCAAGAGTTACCACTGTAGGAAACAAGAGACTAAAGAATCTTTGGGAATAACCCACCAATCCGATCTGGCCTTCCAGTCAATACAGGGTGCAAGGGAGGGCCCTGGGCTAACGGTGCTTATATCATGCCGACAATCCCTGCCATACCCTAAAAATTACAGTGAGTAAAGATCCTACAAGATTTAGTCATTTTTCACATCTGGCAAATTATTGCAGATATGCTCCTTTTAATTCTAGAACGCTCTAAACAGCCCCGTAACTTTTAAGAGCCCTCTCCTGACTCTAGGCAGTGCAGGAGCTACAGAAGCAATAAAGATGCATCTCTGGTTTCTTTTGAATTATTTTTTTAAAAGATTTTATTTATTTATCTGACAGAGATAGAGACAGCCAGCGAGAGAGGGAACACAAGCAGGGGGAGTGGGTGAGGAAGAAGCAGGCTCATAGCAGAGGAGCCTGATGTGGGGCTCGATCCCAGAACGTCAGGATCACGCCCTGAGCCGAAGGCAGGCGCTTAACCGCTGTGCCACCCAGGCGCCCCTTGAATTATTTTTAAATAGATCAATGATTTCACAATTATTCTCTCCTATCCATATTATTTTGGTAATTTAGAAAAACATTTGATAGTTTCAAAGTTACCATTCTTATTTCACAATTTTGTTCAAATGATATTCTGTGGTAACAAATGAAGGTTCAGCAATCTGAGTTATATATAAATATATATATATATATATATATATTGGGTGGGGGGATAAGGGCAGAAGGAGGGAGAAAGAGAATCCCAAGCTGGCTCCACACCCAGCACAGAGCCCATCGTGGAGCTCAGTCTCACGACCCCAAGATCATGATCTGAACTGCAATTGGAAGGTGGACGCTTAACCGACTGAGCCATCCAGGTGCCCCAGTGAGTCCTGTTCTTTTTAAAAAGGGGTGGGGGGAGAGACAACCGTTATTCCCCTTCTCCAGTACTTTTACTCCAAGCAAAATAACAGTCATTATTTCACCTCTTCCTTAGGTTGGGAGAATATGCACCAGACGGTTTGATGTGAAACTATACCTAAGTTTTCCAAGAAAGAGCTATTATTTGGCCACATTTCATAGTCAAAGAAATCAAGGTTTACAGACCCAAGAAACTTGTAAAAGGCGTCAGTGGTAGGACGGGACTGGACTCCAGAGCCTGCTCTCACCACTAAGTTAAGTGGCACAAACCCAGTCCGGGCAACGGCTGCTGTAGTCCGTTTTCCTTTGCATGTGGAGACCAGAGCTTTTAGGAAAAATAAAACGACCACAGTCGGGACACTAAGCCGTGATGTCTCTGCTTTCCTAATAGGAACTATCATCACAGCTCCAAGGAAACCTAATCCTTTTCGTCGTGGTGTTTCGTGTAAGGTAAAATCACTTTCCTAAGGTGAGACAATGACCCGCTGACACTGACCAAGATGCGGAGCTGGCAGCTGCCGGACAGCTCAGGTAGGAGGTTCTCAGACCCCTGACAACCTTTAGAGCAACAATTCTCAGGGCCCGTTTTCTCGATTGTAAAATGAGACAGACTTGCGGTAAGCACATGGAATACATGGATTTCCTGATATGATGAGCTTCAATAAGCTACTATGACATTCCTTAGCTGCCACTTTCTTCCTTTAAATCTGAAGTCTCAAGGTCCTAATAGGGAAATTATGACTAAAATGTTCAATATTTTCCAGTGATCTCTCAGTTAGCATGAGTGATACAAGTACAGAAGAAGAAAAGGTGAAAACTAAAAACATGGTAACAGGCGATCGCAAATACAATTTGTATTTAGCCTTGCAGTAGTTTTAAGTAAGCTGCCTAATCACTCTTGGGCCCAGAAATGGTGCTATATAATAATTAGAAGCTGTAATTATAAATCTGGTTTACTTCTCCATATTATATGGGATTTGCGTGTCATTAGTATAAAAGCATACCAGGCTTAGAACAGCACGTGACTGTTCTCCCTCTAGTTTGTTGGCGGTCAAGGACTGTAACTCCTGGTGTAGGGAAGACAGACAAATGATAAAGAGGGAGAAAGGAAAAAATACAAAAGAGAGGACACGTTCTCTGACCCACCATGCTGACATTGGGGCAGATCAGCTTCCTGCTCTCACACCAAGTATTAGCCTTCCCAGCCCTCCTGCTGTCCAGACCTTCCTTGTCGATGTCAGAAGGAACAACACATCCAAAGTCGCCCTAAATCCCGATGTGCACGAGCATCACTGTGCATGTTTACCGTTCATCACTCCGTGCCAGGAACAGGCCGTGAGAGACTGAGGTGGCGGGACAGGTAAGGAGCCGCGGCTCGGGGCAGCGGCCTCCACGGGGCTCCCCTGCGAACTCCACCAGCACCGCCTGCCCGTCCTGCCCCTGAACGAGCCATCGCACAAAGATGTCCCCGCCCCCACCCCACGCATGACCTTCTACACTGGCTACATCACGGCAGTGTTTCTCGAAGCCAGAAGTCTGTAAATCTGGGACCCATCATCAGAAGCTGGGCAATTTTAGATTAAAGCTTAGACCAAACTGATAAGTTCCCGAAGACACACTTCATAAATCTGGGAAACATTTACTAATTATTTACACTGACCTTAAAACCATTTCTTAACCACACTGGAAAGATCACAGCACATTAACGACCGAAGGGCACACATCACCCACCTCCATTGGTCCGATGTGGTTGCTGATCTGGAGCTGGGGCTTGAGGTGAATAATACTGTTGCTGCTGATAATTACTGGAAGGAAAATACTGGGAACTGGGGCTCCTCCTACACTCCCGAATGCTGGAGAAAGTCTGTGAGTGGGGAATGCCTCTTTGGAAAGGTGAACATCTTGGAAGACGAGGCTGAGGTGGTGGCAAATGATCGAATTCTTCCTCGTCCTCCAGACTGAAGCGATCATATTCTTGATCGCTACACGTCCCTTTTTTTCCTGAATTCAGTGACACGCTGGAGCTATGCCTGGACACAGATGCTGAGGTGGAAGCGTAATCCTGCCTGAGACCTAGGACAACAACAAACAGCACTGCCTTAGGAGACGTTTCAATCTGGCAAAAATTAAGTTGCAATTAAGTATCAGAAGAAAACGTGTGCCAATGATTCAAATGAAGACCCATTATCCTGCTCACAGTTTATTAAATCCCAAGAAAACAGATCCATTTACCCACCAAACAGGTGTTTAATATTAGACTGTTCCGTTCTGCAGAAAGACTGCCCCGATTCCAGAGAAGCCTAGATACGCCGCCACGGTTCATCAGCGTCTGTCAATCCCCCCAGGTGGACCCTTCTGAAGTCTGGAGCGCTACTGAGCAGAGGCTGCCCATCATCATTATGAATAGGATGTTATGGATTAGACCATTAAAGTAATCAAATCTCTTCAGGGAGGAACTCTCCTGTCCCCACCCCCCAGCTTGCAAAGTTCAAAACCTGGGATACAAAATATTTTCCAACAAGGTTGCCTCTCTGTTCTATTTGTTACTAATATTATATTTTTCAAAGCATACTAACGCTTCACTTATTCAGTAGTTTCGGATCATTCCACATGACAACCATCTAAAAATGGTCAAACTGGAAGTTTCTAGTTATTCACCTCATTGCCAACACCACAATTTTTTTCAAGTAGGAACTGACATTCACCATTTCGCCATATGTTTTCAGAACAAGTTGCTGTTATTTTATTGCTACTGAATAACAACAGAAAACCATCCCTTTGCCCCTCACGATGTATCTTATTAAGCTCTCCATAAGCATTACACAGTTTCTCATAAGAGTCTTGACCAATTCTGAAAGCAGGAAATGGCCATGCTTCAGTGAAAGGCTGGTTGGCTGTTTCTACTTTATGCTGACCTGAGAAGATAACTGCAGCACCCGCCAGACCCCGGCCAGGGCTTGACAGCTCACCATGCCTTCTGATGCCTTCATAACACCCGTGTGGTAGTTCCCTCCCAGATGACTAACTTTACTGCAGAACCAGTGATCAGTGGTCCCATTTCTAATCATCTTCTATCATCATTTATCCTGAGAAGTTTATCAGTGAGTTTTAATTGAGCAGATATTAAGATAACCGTAGACTCACATGCAGTTCGAAGACATAATACAGAGATTGCTTGGGCACGCTGCCCAG
Organism: Ailuropoda melanoleuca; assembly: GCF_002007445.2. Classification (NCBI taxonomy): domain Eukaryota; kingdom Metazoa; phylum Chordata; class Mammalia; order Carnivora; family Ursidae; genus Ailuropoda; species Ailuropoda melanoleuca. The sequence continues at coordinate 111,698,305 of NC_048224.1, read as the reverse complement.
CTTCCCCCAGTGGTAGCATTTTTGCAAAATTACAGAATAATATGACAACCGGGATATTGTGATATAAACCCATCTTGTTTAGACATTCCCAGTTCTATTCAGGTACGTGTTAAGTTCTAGACATTTTATCACCTGTTGGATCAAATATCTACCACCAATGACAAAACACTGAACAGGTCCCAACACACAAAACACAGAAATCCCTGGTGCTGCCCCCATAACCACATCCTCCTCCCTCCCAAGATCCCACACCCTGTCTCTAACCCCCACCAACCACTCATCTGTCCTTCATTTCTAAAACGTTCTCATTCTAAAATGTTCTTTAAGTGGAATTGCGCAGTATGCAATCATCTTTTCTCACACAGTATCGTTCCTGGGAGAGTCATCCAAGATGCTGCCCGCGTCACCAGGCTGCTCCCCCTTCCTGCTGAGTAGCAGGACTCCAGGGCTGGGGCGCCACAGCCTCACAAACCACGCACCATCTGAAGGGCATCTGAGTTCGTGCCAGTTCCGGACTACGACAGATAAAGCACTACGAACACGTACGGCTACTTGTGCGAACGCAAATTTCCACCAATCTGGGATAAATGCCCAAGACTGCAACTTGCTGGGGCCTAGGGAAATTGCATATTCGGTTTTTAAGAAACAGACAAATGGTTTCCACAGTTGTGATGCCACACTGTCTCTATTTTAATGTATTATGATCACAGCACGTCCTAACAGCTTCCGATGCCCATGAAAGCCTGAGAAGCACTCACTGGCCCACCTACAAGGTAGTGTGAGAAAAAGCATCTAATGTTTACCCACTACCTGCAGAGAAATGCCCAAGCCTCCCTCCCTCCATACGTTGCAGAAGCCTCTAGTTTAAGAAGTTTTCTACTTTAAAAAGAACATACTTTCTTCTTGGAGACGAGCCATGATCTGAACGTCAGTGAGATCCTGCAACTTATATCCCATGGAGATAGAGTCATCTTCCAATTCCGAAGTACTCAGCTCACTGTCTATAGAGGACTGGGGACTGAGAGGGGAGCCCCTGGAGGTGTAACCTAAAACACAAAGGACATATGTTTATTATTTAGCCTGAAGAACTGATATCTACATCATGCTTGACAATTCTTTTATCAAGTCAGCAATTTTTTCCTGGTTTCATGTCACCCAAAAGTGACCAACACATCACCATTTAACAGTGAGATGACAATATGCATATCTTTCTCATGTCCATAATTCATATATAAAACCATTTGTCTTTTTCAAATTCAATTTTCACAATTAAAAAAAAATCATTCTGTACTATACACCAAAAAAAAATTAAGAGGGTAGATTGTGAGTTTTTTATTACATTAAAAAAATACATATATCTCCAGTGCTGAAATCTGCATCCCATTATATAACTACGTATCTAAAGGCATTATATAAGAATACATATCCATGCTCACTTACAAATAATAATCAGATATGCTTGTCTCTAGTAGTAATTGATCATTAAATTATAATCTGGTCCATTTTTCAAACAGGTACAAACAGTGCTCTGAATAAGTAAGCACATCACACAGAAAAGGCACACATATATACACAGAAGCATGTACAAAACCTTAATAAAGGAGTGCAGTAGTCACAGGAGACTTGCAGTCACCCACGAAAGTGAAAAAGCAATGGCTTGGGTAAGAGAACGAAGGAAGAAAGGACCCAGAGGGAGAAAAGCTGTAGGAATGCAATCACACCAATGCATAGGAAAGGAAGAGAACTTCATCTCACAAAAAAGCTACTGTGGCTATTTTTTCTGTGTAGCCTTGGCTTGAAAAGAAAAGAAAAGCTATCAGGAAAATAAAATTTAAAAAACCAAAGACACAAAAGGCTTATATCTTCCTGGATCATAACAAAAATACTTGAACTGTGTTTGACATTTAATGTTAAAAGCACATTAGGTGTTTGGAAACGTAACCAGACATGTATGTCTTTGCTAACTAGGGAAAACTGCCCACGACACACGATTGAGAGCATGTTACTGGTGTCGAAGTACCAATTAAGGCCGGCCTTCTCTCTGGACCCAAAGTAAGTGTGCAGCACACACTCTCCGTTACAAGACCACCCTCAACTTTTCCAGGAAAGAGGATAGTTACGCTGTTCTTACTGATGGACAACGCAAGCAGCTAGTCAAGAAGTTGAAAGATTACCTGTTCTTTCAGGTGTTAGTATTGCTTTATTTGAGGTTTTAGAGAAGCTGGGAGTATTAATGCCATTGCTATAAGGGCTGAGTCTTGCAACAGGACTGTAAGGAAAAGCCAGTGAGACATTTGAAGAGAAGAGATTCCGCCATCGGCTCGCTGTCAGAAGCAGAAAATAAACAGCAGCAGTTAGCTATCTGGGAGCAGATGTTGATTTGTCAGAGGGAGAAAGGGAAGAGGTTAAAAAAAAAAAAAAATGAAGAGACAAAGCAACTTTTCATAAAGATATCTTAAATGACTTCCATTTATCTAAGGCAGAAATATGTCAAAATAGGCCATTTGTGAATTCCTACTGATATCTTCATTTAAGAATTAGTAATCAGCTTGATGAAAGCCAATATGCCCGGGTAATAATGAAAACTTGTTCTGAATTTCTACATTAGAAATGTTTTTTCTACTCTGTATTTCTGCACACGAGAATTTAAGTGTTTTGTAGTAATATAAAAGGTCAGTGTCCAAAAACCTCAAAATTAGAAATTGTGGGGAATGTTAACATTAACTATACACAATCCTATATTTTTCCCCCTAAGATTAATTTTCAACACATTTAGTATCAGAAAATGTTGGTCAAAAAATTTTTATGGAAACCTGCTTTTGGCTTACAGGACACTTAACGGGACAACTGACTTTCTGAATGGCTGCCCTGAGTCCAAAACAAGGCTTATGGAAAAATAATACCAAAATCACAGAAGAAGGATACAAAATTTAATGACCTCTATTTTTGAGGGCAAGTGTGGAGATTGGTGATTTGCTGGATGTTTTTTTTTTTATAAAAAATACTTTCCAAATTTTCTGCATGGAACATGTGTTACTCGTGTAACATTCAAAGGTACGGTGATACATACTACTACTTTAATACTGGAAAATAAGGAACAAAAAGGAATATTACCAACGATGGGCAAATGATCTAATTCTTACATTATTTTACCTGGCCTCATTAATGTATTTCCTTCCTCCCAAATTGCCAACCCCTGCTATTTCTAAGTTCTTGAGATCATGAAAAAGACCTCAAACTATGAAAACTTGAGTGAGTCACACCAAGTATCACATACTCTCCCTTCAAGGGATGCAAATTAGTGTGCTAGGAAAATCCGTATTTCTGAAAAGCAATCATTTCAACATGTACTAATAAGCAGGACAGGATGGAACACATAAGAAATACAGATGAGCTTAAATTTCACTTAGACCAATATCTGGGTTTATATTTGCTGGAAATGTGACAAAACCTGGAGAAGCAAGTATAAAAAGGACCGCTGTGACACGCGTTCCCCAGACCACTTTTAATGAGCGCTGCTAATGTGCAGTCAGTCGGACAGCTGCAAAGTGTTTAAAAATGGGCAGTGGGGTGGAGAGAGAGAAATTATGGGATGTGGGGACCCAAGAAAATAATCTGCTCCAAAACTGGGATTGTTAACATCCTTGCAAAATATCACCAACGTTATTAAAAAGAGCAAAATGTTTCCTCTTATTTCAGCAAGAGTTCTTGAGATAAGTACCATCCTATTCCAACAACTATGTAAAAAACAAAACAAAACAAAACAAACCCGTTTTCTTTCTGTAGGTGAAAGACCTAGGCAAAGAAACTGCATTCACAAGGATCCCACTTTGGGAACTCGCAAGTGTCGGGAAGGGGCCACAGCGGAGAAGCCTCGTTCCTAACTCACGCCAGTCACCTCACTTATCCAGTACGTAAGCACGTGCGGCTAGGCAGCTCTTCCCGAGCTGAGTCAGAGAGGGGACCCGCGGAGCTGGCCCTCCCAGTCCTGTAACTTCTAGATATGTAAACCTGATGCCCAAATACACTGAAAGGGGTTAATAGGAGAGGTAGCCGCTCTCACACCTTCAATCTCTAGGATTGAAGTTTCTCATTAAAATTCTATATTAAAAAAAAAAAAGATCAATAGCCCTTTGTGACGGCTAACTTGCTTTAACAGATGATGTCTGATCCCTTGCCAGGCAAATTACAGTAACTGCGTGTTCTCACCCACAGATGCAGGAGACAACGCATCCCAAGTAAACAGCATTCATCGCTCGGCACAGTAACTACTGTGCCCCAGCCTCGCAGCACAATGGCACAGTGATTGTGGCTGTGACAGCAAGATCCCGACTAAGAACACAATCAGCATCTATTGCAAGAAAGAATGCTCGACATTGTCCTTTGGTGTGGAGGGTTTTAAGAAGAGGGAGGAGAATCATCACGGGGGCAAGCTAACAAAACAACAACGTGAGACCAGGGCTGGAGGCTGTGGTGGGGGAGGAGAGGGGAGAGGGGCGGAAGACATGACATCCTATTTGTTCTTCACTACAGAGCTGAAGGATTACATGAATTTTAACAGGAAGCATTTATTATGGTGGGTTTTTTAGTTTTTGAGGAAAATTCTACACCCCAGTGTGGCGCTTGAACCCACACCCCAAGATCAAGAGCCGCATGGTCTACTGAGCAAGCCAGCCAGATGCCCCCCAGGAAGCAACCTTATAGAGCATAAAACAAAAGAAACTTCGAAAGGGCAATTTTATCTTTTTCAGTCAATTAATTTAATGGACTTTTCATATGAGGATGGTAAGTTATTTGAGAGGCTCAGTGACAATTGCAATGACCCTAAAAACGCAGTATGGCAATGTTGCTAAAAGAGAAAACGGGTAATGAAGTTCTGAACAACAGTTACGTTTCCCTACTTTGCTCCACTGCAAAGTTCTACCTGTAAACGAAGCGCTTCTCAAACTTGGAGGTGGCGTGGACTCCGTAACGTTTTGTTCTACTCCAAGCCCTCTAATAGCAGGGCTGGGCCCAAACACCAGGACACACTGAAGGTGTTCATTCCCAAATCCCTTAAGCTGGACTGCCTCCCAGGACACTTTTTCCGCATGCTCTCTGTAGTCCTACTGCAACTTCCTGATCGAGATGTTGGCCACCTCACACCAGATGGACACCATCTACTCCTCAACGAACCCGTAGCCACCGCCACCGGCCAGCCTGCTCTGAACACCGACCACAGCTGTGTCCACCGGATACTACTGAAACTATTACTCTCTTCCACTAAAGGGCCGCAGTGGCTCTTCACAGCACACGGGATCTGGAAGGCCCTCAGGATCATCTCGCCAGGACCCTCCCCCCCACGCTGGGCCCTCCTGCCCACCTCTAGCGTTTCCAGCTCCCTTGCTAACACACTCGGACAGCAAAACCTTCTATGTTACCTCCCTCCTCTAACAAGCGTCTTCTGCTGAAGTAGATCCGATGAGGTACTAATGTGTGGACTGGTCCCTCATCTTTCTGCCAAAATAGTGTCTAATGGTCAATTATTTTTGGTACATCTTCAAAGTTGCCAGACTTAAAAAATAAATTACAAATCTGTGAAGCCACTTTTGTACATCATTAAGTATAATGTCCCCCCCTGCCAAGAAAAAGTTCCATTTGATAAATGGTCCAGTGATGATAACATCAAGAAAAATCACAAAGGACAGGAGATGGGATAGGTTTAAGAAAAAAATCTAAATTTCTTTAATTCTCAACACTGATAAATATTAACAAAAAAGTTCCCGGCAACAATGACATTCCTTCCATGCCTTGCCTAGATTCACAGCAAACACAGTAAATATGCAACTTTGTGTTGAATATACAGGTCTCTGCATATAACCAAAATCAAAGAGTGTGACTTAATTTGCATAAAAGGAAAAAGAGTAACTGATCTAAAGAGCAGCTCAGTGATAATTCTCAAAAGATCAGTACCTGATGAAGCTAAGAGCTCAACAATAAGGCAGTGCTGTAATACACTCTAGAAACAATCCTTTGCACACTTCCTTCTCACTACGGAAATAGCCAGTTCAGTACCTAACACACTGTCTGGCATACAGTATACATAGTTCAATGTGGTCAAAATCTCGGCTGAGTTCACTAATATTTCCTTACTTCAAACCATTCTTCCATTCCTACCTTAACGTCTAAATGATTCTGCCCAACTTCTTAAACGTACTAACTGTAATTCACTATCTACAGTATCTTTGAAGACAAAAGTTAGTTTAGGCCTTTCAGCCCAGCTAGAGGCTCCATGAAGAAAGAGACCTGTAGGAGCACAATTTTTTAATACTTCTAATAACTACTAAGTTGTTGAACTTTGTGTGAAACTTCTGGTTTCCAGCTAAATGACTTTATATTACTAACGGCTAGGAGCTATAGCTGGGTCACTGTCTTAGGATGAGCTCATTCCTGCAATGCTGCGTCGCACAGTTCAAGTAAAGGGTTGTGCCAAGAACGCCAGTTGGCAGTAAACCATGCAAGAAGGCAACAAAGCTTCCTCAAATTCTTGAAATGCTACCATTTCTGACAATCAAAGACACTGTTCACACAACAATCTAAGAGAGCGTTTCGTGGAATTAGGTGAAGAAGTCAGTCCTGGAGGCCAGCAATCTTACTCTTTCCACTGGCTTCTAACGGTACAGCCACATTTCTAATCAGGGGCCTGTGGTCTGAATGTCTGTGTCCCCCAGAATTCACGATGAAATGCTAACCCCCAAAGAGGAAAGTATTACAGGTGGGGCCTCTGGGGGAAGCTCACATCAAGAGGATAGAACCCTCATGAATGAATTAATGCGACACCCAGCCTCCAGACCTGTGAGGACAGGCCTGCTGCGGTTTATAAGCCGCCTCCTCTGTGTGTTCTGTTGTCGTGGCCTGAACAAAGATGCAGGAGGTTTCTCTAGAAACCAGGCCCTGATCCTCCCTACTTCTACCCTCTTACTCCTTTCTCATCTAAGAGTACGACTGTAAAAGGCAAAACTGCAGCTTGTGGAGACCATGGCTCAGTCTCATCTGCCAACCCTCTTCTCTCTCTCACGCAGAGCAGGGGACCCAGGGTCAGCCGCGCAGAAGGCCGGAATGACCCCGGAAGTGTGAGGAGACCAGCCGAAAGCAGCCCTATACGTGTTTTACTTCTTCAGATTTGAATACGTCTGATGGAAACTCACTAAAAACAAATTTTAGATCTGTTGTATTAAAATTCACAGAACTGCTTTCTAGATTAAGCCATAATTTTGCATCTCCTTGCTCGTGGCTATTCTCTGCTACCCAAATTCATATTCTCCTTCCGCATTCCCTAACCCAGGGTCTTCCTTGAGAAACTGGCCAACTATCATTCAAACCTTCACGGGCAAGACCCCGTGTACCCGTGAGCCAAAAATAAAAAAAAGTGAAGTGCTCCAGAATGATGCAGACACCCAACATTTACAGACTACATCCAGAGTCCTTCCTTAAATTCAAAATTTACCCACAAATTAAAACAAAACAAAACAAAACAAAAAACCATGAAAGTCAGTCTCCAGTAGTGACGTAAATATCTTTCAAAGACACACACGGCACACAGTTATCTCCGGGCTCCGCAGTCGTTCTGAGAAATCTGGCCCTGATGCTCCCACCTGCTCCTTACAACTCATTTCTCTATTCATTTGAACAGGCACCCCCCACGGGGCTGTAAAGCACCAGATGCTGCAGATACGGAGATGGATAAAATATGATCATTGCTCTCCTCTCCTGCCCACTCCAATCCCTAAAGATCAGCTAGTGCGGAAGGCAGGCAAGTCCGATGTGAGCTGATGTGAGGGAGTAAGTGCAACACAAGCACATGAAGTACGCTCCCAAAGTGAAGACGATGATTCACTTTCCGAGGGACGCCAAAGACTTCACCGGAAGACGTTATGTTTAACAAGGCTCTTGAAGGCTGAGGAGTTGATCGTGCAGGGTACAATGCCATTCCAGGCAGGAATAACTTATGTGAAGCCATGGAAGCAAGACAAAGCAGTGCACGTTCAAGGAATGGCGAACGTAGTTGGGGCTGAGGCACCGGAAGGAGGAAGAATAGCCGGGGCGGAAGGGTGGGGAGCGGCAGCTTCTGCACCATCATTAGGAGGAATGGGCTTTAATATTCAATTCGTGTTTTGACTGAGAAGGAGAAAGGCATGGTCAGATACGTGTTTTATGAAAATGACAAATCGTCATATAGATGATGGACAACGTGGGCAGAGTGATGACTGGCAGACCAGTTAGGAGGCTTCGTGGTGGAGCTGGTGAGACATCACAAGCATTGAACTAAAGGATCAGCAGAACATTTGATGAGAACATGTTAACTAAGCCACATCTGACCTAAAGAGGAGTCATCTGGTGAGCCAACGAATACAGGGAGTGGAGGAAGGGAGGCGGCCAGAGCTAACGCCACGGTTTCCGAGACACTGACGCCATCCACTAAAACAGATGACATGAGATAAGCATGCTTAGTGACAGGAGAAAATGAGCTGCATCTGAGATAGTTACAGGACATGCCCATGTGTTACTGCCCGCTAAGGAGCTGAGAGTTCAGGAAAGAAGCTAGAGAGAAAGACTTTGGGGCACATGAACAAGTAGGTGTTAGACAAAGCCACAGACATGGATGAACTCACACAAGGAGACTGTACGTAAGGAAAAGAGAGGAGAGGGGACTTGAGGAACATTTACAAGTGGATAAGGGAGACTCAGTAATAGAGACTAAGAAGGGTCACTGAGAGAATTCAGGAGCTCAAGAATCAGCAGAGCCCCCCAAACACTAAAGGTAATGAAGGGCTGCAACCTGGAAGCGGCCGTTAATACGGGAATTACTGCAGAGGGGTTCTACAGGATAAGGGCTAAGAAACAGCACCTGGCTGCACAAGTGAGCCACTGATGGCAGCAGATTCAACAGAGGAGCTAAAGCAGAGATGTATGTTAATAAGTCAAGCACATGAACCATGAGAGACTATGGACTCGGGAAAACAAACTGAGGGCTTCAGAGGGGAGGGGAGTGGGGGGATGGGCTAGGCCGGTGATGGGTATTAAGGAGGGCACATATTGCATGGAGCACTGGGTGTTATACACAAGCAATGAATTGTATGGTGACTAATAAAAATAATAAGTCAAGCAGATGTAAGCTAAGGAAGAAGAAATAACTCTTTCTAAGAGAGATCTGGGTATAAAATAAAGCAGAAATAGGGTTGTAGTTTGCAGAGCATGAAACTCAAGAGAGGATAGTTTTAGGATAAGGGGAAAGACCAGCATATTAATAGAATGAGAACAGAACCAGTGGAGAAAACAAGAGTCTACAGAAAAGGGGAATGCACTGAGTGAGGTCCTAGAGATTAGGAGGAATGGGACAGAGAGAGAAGTTGAGGGAACAGCCTTGGGAAAAGGGAGGGTTATTTCTTCCCCTGCAACTGGGAGGCAAAGCTAGTGAGAATACAGAGAATGCAATACTGGCCTCCTTTATCTGTAGATTAGAAGGCAATAAATGCGCTCACAAGGCAGAGGCTGGAATACAGAACCAGTGTAGTAGTAACAGCCTGGCCCCACAGGGAGAAGTCCAAGTGATTGCCCAGGTGAGTCTGTAACAGGTGAACCTAAAAAATTATCTGAAGATGTTTAGGTTTAGACATTGACTGCACGGTCATCTGCCACTGGGACATTTTAGAGATCTTTGGTAAGGACTTGGTTAAGGGAGTTACATGAAGGGCTAGATGGCTGTATTCACTGCCAGTGAAAAGCAGAGAGCAACAGGCTAACACAGGGGTTGGCCAACATTTTCTGCAAAGGGCCAGCTAGTAACAATTTTAGGCTTTGCTGGCCCTACAGTCTCTGTTGCAACTACTTAACTCCGCCATCACAGCAAGATAGCAGCCACAGGCAACACAGAAATGAATAAATGTGACCGTGCTTCAATATAAATTTATATACACCGAGAGCTGAATTTCATAAAAATTATGGGTCATGAATTTTTATTTTTTTTCCAACTATTTGAAAACGTGAGCAGCATTCTTATCTCACAGGCCATACAAGATCAGGCTGAAGGCCAGCTACGGCCACAGTTTGCCAACCCCCGGGCTAACACACATACCAGTTCTATAATATTCACTCTGGAGAACGCACAGGATTAGAACTGCATTGTAAGGGGGCGTCAGGTGTGATACAGCAATGATGGCCAATTCTTTTATTGCAATTTTTCACAACATATTAAAGATCAACAAAAGATTATACGGAGATCCTGACACCAGAATTCCAGTCTCTATCCTGCCACGTGCTAGTTCTCATATGGAGCAAGTCATATAACACCTTAGTGTTTGCAGGATTCCCAAGTGAAAAGGCATGTTTGTGAGAAGATAATAAGTCGGGCTGTGGCAAGCACAAAAGTTTGTAGTTTGGGACATGCTAGGGCATGCACTCACAAACTATAAAGCATTTTTTTTTTTTTAAAGAGGCCTACAGAAAAGTTACAGCTAGGTGGACAAAAACCATACTCTAAACCCAGAAGGGGAATGTTCTAGAAGCTAACTAGGAGAAAGGAGAGTACAGAAATATTCTGCTCTTTCACTCTAATTCTCAGGCATTTTAACCTGTCTTCTCAAAATGGTGGGCATGCTTTCTACCTTATGCCTTCTTTTCTAGACAATTTCATAGGCTCGATCTTTCCTCAGGTCAGTCAGAGGTAAAGTACTAAACCTCGAACATTCAACAATTTGATCAGGGTAGGTCAACAATGCTCACTGTTTATGTATCCAAAGACTATCTCAGAGGAAACAAATGTCCCCAAATGCCACATTTTAAGAAATACGGTTTCAAAACCACAGGCTCCTAAGGTCATGTCTCTGACACTTAAATAATGGTGTTCTTTACCAGAGTCCTGGAAAGTAAGGTCAGAGGAGGAAAAGGGAGATGAACTTTCAATCCTCTGCTTTTATTCGCTCTTCACACAACAGGTGGGCAGGCCTCAGCACTAAGGCAAACAACTGGACGAATCCTATACAGGCCCTTCACTCACACCAGCGACAGCGTGGTCTAAGATAAGGAAAGGGATGGGAGACATGACCTCTTTTAATACCTGCTGTTCGCTTATGCTGCCAGGAAGTTTTATCCAGACCACAGTATTTTTGACCTAAACCCACACACCACCAGGGCAAGAAGATTCTATTTTCATGAACCATCCTCTCAGCTATAAACTTCCCAGGTGATCATATTATATCTGTCCATACCTAGAGGCTGGAGCCTATAGAAATATTTGCATGAAACTTAAAGGAATTAAGGAACCTAGGTAAAGATAGTATTTTACTGGTTCACTCTTATTAACTCTGACTGCCCAGACTGAAATACAAGTCTTCTAAAGGGGCTTTAAGTTCACCTTAAGTAAGCACTGCTGACTTGGCCCCAGCTTGAGCAAGCCCCTTGGGGTAGGAACATACGGCTTGCAGCTTATCTGATCCCCTATTTTTATTGGGTAAACTTGAGTAGCATTAATTTCTCCACCGCTCTCCATGACCTGATGAATATGCACACAGGAGCTGGGAAGTCCTACTGCTTCTTTGAAACAGGTGTTCTTAGCACTCTCTCCCAGACATACACAAAGTAAAGTAGATTCAACTGTGATGTATTTGCCAGTGCACTCGCATAAGGCGAAGGGCGACAGAACTAGTAAACATCCCTCCCTAATTGGGATTCTTAGTGACTATTTATTCAGGAGAAGTTAGCTGTAACCATAAGTATACTTATGTTATATGCCAATATACCTACATGGGTTTGTTATGTGTTAACACATATTTACGTCTATAAATGTGTTTGTGTTATATGCTAATACAGATACATATTTATGTGTTTAGATATATATATAAACATAGCCCCAGAACATTGTAATACTCAATATTTAAACTTCCAGTTGTATTCAAAATGTAACAACAAAAACATGACTTACATGCCATCTTTAAGAAACATCTAATAAAAGAGGTCATTTACCCATATAAATAATACCTAGAGCTAATCAAGAAAGTCACTTTCAACATTAGGATAATTTTTAAAATATACGAGGTTTAAAAGTAGCTGAAGGATTATATACTTGCAATGACTGGCAGACACATGTTCAATACTTGAATGAGAGTTATAAAATTTCACCATGAAAGAGTATTATTTAACCACATTTATTCCATAGGGATCCGACTTTTATAATTATTCTTGATCTTGAATTTAATAGGTCAAATGCTTTCTAGGTCTTAACAGTAAAGTTAAGACTTGCCAGTTCAATGTCTAGTCATCACCATTACAGCATTAGACTTTCTCTACTGCTCAGACCTTAACAGTCCCAAGACCACAGGCTGAAAGCTCTTCTCACTGCTCTTCTCTGCGGGTCTTCCTTAACCAGGACAATGGTCTAAAAACTGAAAAAGGAGGGTTGGAAAGGGGATATTCTCTGGACTATCAGCCAACTTGCCTCCACTTCATCACTGGTCTAAACGGAAGAAAAGCTGCCAACTCCACTACACATGGACCAAATTCAGTGTTGCCCAAGACCAGAGTGAGCTCTGTCTTCGACTGCACAAATGATCAGACCTTCCATCTCCAATTAACTGGGGAAGATTAAAAAACACATCTGACTTCAGCAGTAACTACACTTCAAAGGCATGTTTAAAAATGCCCTTTTAGGGAAGCTATTTTTCCTTTAGACCTGACAACTGTGGCTTTAATCAAATGTAAGGACCATGAAAATGGCCACAAAATGTTTTGAGAAGTTGGCCTTTGTGAACATCCTAAATTAACCTGAAAAGAAAAGGGAAAAGAGTGACCTAATAATCTGCCAGTGATGCGATGTTGTCATGCAGATTCTAGACAGCTGCTTCTAATTTGGACAGCCACCACGCAAGTCATGCCAGCCAGCCACAGTGACTGCCGAGATCTACACGGCATCAACAAGGTAAGTCAAGGAAGATGTTAGTGCCCAGTTCTAGAAGAAACAGACTCGATTAGCTCATGTCTGAAAACTGTTTCCTCGTCTGAAAGGACAGAGTAGATTACCAGTAAGAACCTCCCTGCCCTTGACCATGTCCAGTGTGTTAGAAAAGGCAAACCCAGCACGCTACTAGAATGCCCTCTGCGCCCCTGGGAAGAGTAATGGAAACAGAATTTGGATAATCCTTCCTCTTCAGCATCTCCTGGGCTAAAACACTTATCTTCCAATAAGGGACACAATACATGTGCTTATAGTCCCACGGTAGGAAAGGCCTCCGACCCACTAGACTTGAGAAGTGGTAGAAAGTAAGCATATATAGTTAAGAACTTTGACAAGGAAAAAACTATTTTCTTGGCTCTGAAAGTAACCGCTGCATGATTTTATTAAAATGCCTGCACATGGTGGGGCGCCTGGGTGGCTCAGTTGGTTAAACATCCAACTCTTAATTTCAGTTCAGGTCATGATCCCAGGGTCGTGAGATTGAGTCCTGTGTCAGGCTCTGCACTGGGCGTGGAGCCTGCTTAAGACTCTCTCTCCCTCTCCCTTGCCCTCTCCACCCCCCCCAAAAAAATTAATTTAATGCTTACACATGGAAGAGCATTAAAATACATACAAAGCTCTAAAACAGGAATCTCTTTCCCTTCCCCACCCAGATCCACTCTCCCAGAGCTTTGTTTGAGAACTTGGGGACAACTGTATAACTACGATGTAACTCTAAGCAGATAAACCAACATCACCTTGTCGCCCTCTGACTCGCTGTGGCGAGAAGGTCAGATATTGAGCCCACGCTAGACCTCTCTCCCTTCCGCTCCCATTTCCAGATATCATGGTTCTGTGTTTACACTGTCAGCGTCTACTGGTTCTCCACTCTGTTGGACAGCTGTGATGGCGACAACTTTAAGGTGATCATCAGATGTTATGTCACATACGGGTGGCATTTCAGGGGCCTGACGGAAGCATGGTTCACTGGGGTGCTGAGTACGGTCAGAGGGCCCAGGGAAAGGAAAGGAATCTGGAACCAGACCCCAACCACTGGGAGAACGACATCACGAGCCTTGAGAGTCCACCCATTTTCTCATTTCCTCAGTCCTGGCCTCTCCTGGGTCACTCTGCAGCCACTCTTTTCCAGACTCATGGATCTTCTTTCCTGTACTTCTTCCACCATTAGAAGACGGTGCACACAGTAAATTTTCTAAATCTTTGCAGAACCAAAATCCCGTTCCGTTGGTCTCCACAATCTAGGATTTGCCTGGGTATGACAGTATAGTTTGAAAATATCTTTCCGCAAAATTAAAAAGACAATATTCGTTTTCCAGCTAAGCATCTAGCATTCCTTATGCAGCCTGAGGTCTAGTACCCCTCAGATAACCTGTTTCTTCTTTGTGAACATCTGCAGGGTTTTAACCTGGGAAATTCAACTAGGAGGTCTAGGTTCAGGTCTCTTCTCATCTACCTTAGTTCATACCAGGGAGTTGTCTTTCTTGAGCTCAAAGAAATTTTTATTATTTATTCTTCCTTCCTCTCAACTGTCTGTTCCAGCTTCTAGAACTGTTAAAGATTAAAGGTTTGGAATATGCCCTCCATGTCCCCAGACTTCTCTCATATTTTCTCTTTTTGAGGAGGATTTCCTTTGACAAATATGGATCAGCAGCTTGGTTCTCAGCCCTGTCCATTCCCATTCCATACTTCCAAGAAATAAAAAATGACTACAAGTATGATTTGACTGCTGCTTTTTCCAGCAATCTGTTCTTGTTTAAAGGTGTGTTATTCTCTTAAATCTAAGCACACGGAGTTCTCTATTCCCTTAGCTTCTTGTGTCCTACAAAGGCAGCTGATCTGTTTATTTTGTTCATGCTATTAGTTTCCCCAAAAAGCCAATGACACTTGGCTACTGGTCTATATTTATGAGTACAGACTATGATACTCTGAACACGTAACTGGCACGAGCTGCTTCTGCACCAGTACAGGTATTACCCCAGTAGGCCTCCAACTTCAAAGATGGACAACAGGCACTACATAAATGCCTGGATTATTCCACAAGCAAACTTCCCGTGAGATGCCTGGACGTGCAGCAGCAGAGTGGCTGAGGAACCCAATGGTGCAAAGGAGGGCAGTCTCTACGCTAGGACTGGGATGCTTCACGAGTTCACGGAATAGTCCCCCAGCGCTGTTCAGTCTGACGTGGACGTCACAACTAAAGTTCCCTCAAGCTCTGCTTCTCAGTCAGGGGTAGGGATCCCATGCTCAGATCCCTCGATCTTCTTTAAGAATAGGTATTTGGTTTTACCACAAAGACTAAACGTCCAACTACTTGCAGTCATCACCTTTTAGCGCATGCCAGCAACTCCCAGCGCCGGATATCCTTTTACTGATCTAACCTGGCTTATCTAAACATGCCCTAAAAATGGAAGATCAGACTGAGCACGCATGTACATACAAACACACGTGTACATGAGTACACACACGTGCATGATGCTTATCTGAATTTCACTCACACACACACCCGCACGCACCCTATTCCTCGAAATACAATTTTACAGCTACCATGGAAAAAAAAATTAAACTCATAAATAAAACTGACAAGAGCTCCAAAACTCAAATGTATGAAGCCTGTTATTATATGAGTTTAAAGCTCCATGTATTTTAAGTAATTGAGAAAATCAAAGTTTTCTATTTTCAAAGTAAATTAAGTATCATGAAGAGTTTGGCCATACTTTAAACGACCACTTCTCAGAAGAAGTCACACAAAAAATACAGGATATTAATGAGAGAAGCAGAAGAAAACATTCCCAAGTTTATCTAAGTTAAAGAATCCCCTCAAAAACAAAACTTCATTCACATGGCTAAGAATTTCTAAAATCACCATTTCATCCTCCACGTCCTGTCAGACTTCAAGAAAGGCTCGTAACAATCAACAATTCTGTTAACACTCTGACACTTTCCTGTTCAGGGTCATGTCACTCCTTTGCTGAAAACTACCCAAGGCTTCTGAACCATCTTAAGACATAGTCCGAAATCCTTACGTGCCCTGAACACCCGCATACCTCTCTCATTTCATGCAGAATCCCTGGGCTCCTGTTTTCTCCCTTCCTCTCTCTCTACTATACTCCAACAACGGTTTGCCTCTCCCTCTCCCATCAGGAGTCTCACCCCTGCACAAGACTTTTCCACCTGCTGTTCCTGCGGTCTGGGCCGCTCTCTCGCACCTGCCCCCCCCCAAGTTAACTCTTAATACAGCCTAACTCTTGCTAACTTGGGAAAGTGTTTCCTGGCCATCCATACCCCCCAGACTCAGGTCCACTAGCACCATCATGCTTGTTTTAACGGAAAGGAAGGGGAAAAAAAAAAAAAAAAAAGAACAAGAGTGGCTATGTGCATAGTCGGTTACAGCAGACTGCATGTTCTGAAGACTAGGTCCCGAGTTCGAAGCCCCCGTACCGAGCGCTATGCCTGCGTGTGCAGCAAGTGCTCCATTCATTTCTTCCGCGATTAAGCATTTGAATCGTCTCTCTGATCCAGGCCCAGTGTTTCAGAAAAGGGGAGTCTACGAATTGTTGCTTAAATGGATGATTGCATAGGGGTCCCAAGAGACAGGCATGAACATCTACCAAAGTAAAATTTCACTGCCATAGAAGCAAATTCAATCAATCATTAGAGTATTATGAAAGCAGTAAACAACTACTGCGGGAGAATAGCTATTGTTTTACTTTTTCCTCACTGGGGTCAGAAAATCCCAAGTCAATGATATATATTCATTGCAGCAAACACTACGCACGGTCATAAGCTCTTGCTTATTTTAATAACTTTCATGTGGTGGAAATGCAAAATAAAAACAAAACAAAGAACCACAGAGAAACACATGTAATTGGCAAAAGAAAGGAAAGGAGGGCTGTTCAGGAGTGTCTGGCAAACACATACCCACGTTGGTGGATATAATGGGAGAGAAACCGCCAATTTCACAGGAGCACAATCCCTACTGATTTGCTACTTACTGTCCCAAACATCATTCCCAATACTGAAGCACACGCACTGGGACTATTCTGAACATATGAGCAAAGCAAAGATGCGATGAAAGGCCACAGCCACGACAATGTGTCTTCAATTTCTAGCAGGCAAGAATAATAAATAGCAAATGTCAAGAGATGCTTATCTCTGCAAATTTCAGTATGATTCCAGATTATTCTTTTGATGAGAAAGGGACTCCTTTACAAAGCTTACCTAAAATGAACTGCACAGACTAAGTTTTAATTTTGTGTTCCCAATTTGACAGAGCACCTCGAGACTGGAAACATGAGCTGATGAAGATAGTATCTTGGGCCAGGCAAGGAGAGGCTGGACGGGGTCCAGGAGACAGACACTGGATAAGCTCCCTAACGTCTCAGTTCAATCTGTGTGGTTTTTAACAAATGAAAAGGCCACCTTCAGAGCACTGGATTAGTCGACCACTTTCTTTTCCACCGGCTAAATTTAGAGAGGAATGCTACGTCGTAACAGCCAAGACAAGCACGGGAACTGGTATCATAGGAAGATAAAAGAAAAACTCAATTAAGAAGCAATATCTTCTTACATGTGCTCAGCATATAATCCCAGAGGAAATGAAAATGCTCATAAGGAAACATGACCCAAGACGGTCCCTGTGTAGGGCTACACTATTTGTGAAAGCTATACCCACACTCCTCAAATGTGACCTGTCCTGATTCAATAGTTAGATATTCAAGGACCTGCAGGCAAGATAAGCTTTTATTAACTGGCCCCAAATTAACTGAGTCACATACTGGGTGTTTCAAATTACTTAGATAAGCTTTTTTATCATTATTTGGTTATTTAACATCCCAGCCACATGACATGGACTCACCAAAGGCTCTAGGTTCGCCTTATTTCAATTTACGGTATCATGGGTCTTAATAATACCCAGGAGAGTTCTATGGGTGTTTGTTATTTACAGTCTACGGGGGTGGGGGAAGGGGGGCCTTGGGGGCTCAGTCAGTGAAGTATCTGCTTTCGGCTCAGGTCGTGATCCTGGGGTCCAGCCCCGCAACGGGCTCCCTGCTCAGTGGAGAGTCTGGAATCTGCTTCTCCCTCTGCCCCCATCCACCACTGCTCGTGTTCTAGCTCTCCAATAAATAAAATCTTTAAAAAATATAAAAAATTAATAAAGTGGTGGGGGAAGTGAGGAAGAACAGAGAAAAGCATGTCAGAAACGGAATACATATCGATCTAAGAGGCAGAAGGAAAGGAACAGCTAATGAAGTTGCCTTAAACTTTCTACTGTTCTTAAATAAATTACACTCAAAAACTTTCTGAGATCCTAACTCGAACAAATGTTTATTTATAGGTAGAGAAAACAAACCCACCCCCCCAAAGAAAGAAATGCTATTAGTTTCCTATCAAGAATAAATAGCCAAACTAAGAGGAGTCCCTGTATGTTTTGGTTCAGGTTCTGAATTAAGAACTGGATAGTATGAATGTGTCCACATATTTATATAGCACTTCACATTTGTCAAAGTAATTTTACATTCAACATTGTCTGAAATCTTTCTCGTAGCCCTGTGAAATCTGTTAACTGTCCCCACTTACTAGGCAAGACACTGGAAACAAGTGACATGCTACTTTTCTTAACTAAAATATAACAACGAGCTATCACTTTACACCTGTCAGACTGGCTAGTATCAAAAAAACAAGAAATAACAAGTGTTGGTGAGGACGTGGAGAAAAGGGAACCCTTAAGCACTATCGGTGGGAATGAAAATTGGCGTAGCCGCTATGGAAAATATTACGGAGTTTCTACAAAAAAATAAAAATAGAAGTACCATTCAATCCAGCAATTCCACCTCTAGGTTAACCAAAGAAAAAAAACACTAATTCAAAAAGATATGTGCAACCCCATGTTCACTGCAGCATTATCTGCAACAGCCCAAGACACGGAGGCAATCTCAGCGTCCACTGATGGATGGATGGATACAGGAGACGTGGTACATATACACACACACACACACACACACACACACACACACACACTCTCTCTCTCTCTCTCTCTCTCTCTCTCTGAGATATTACTCAGCAATAAAGAACGAAATCTTGCCACCTGAGACAACATGGGTGGACATGGAGGGTATTACGCTAAGTGAAATAAGACAGAGAAAGACAAATACTGTATGATTTCACTTATATGTGGAATCTAAAAAGCAAAACAAATGAACAACAAAACAGAAACAGACTCAAATACAGAGAACAAACTGCTGGCTGTCAGCAGGAAAGAGGGTGGGGGGATGGGTGAAACAGGTAAGGGGACTAAGAGGCACCAGCTTCCAGTTATAAAGTCAGTCATGGGACAGGGACCTGCTCTTAATCAGAGTTCGGTGACACGGAGGCGCTAGTGAGCACCAAGTCTGACTTCGAAATCAAAATCCCTTCCACCGTATCCACTCACTCAACAACACACATTCAGTACTGACAATGGGACAGGGACTACTCTAGTCACCGGGAGGGTCAACAGCCTCGAACAAACCCGACTCAAACACCCACCCCCAACACTAACATTGTAATGAGCACTACCAGGTAATTCTTTTTGGTTTGGCTACTTGGATGCCATTTATGACACCAATGTTCAATTAGTTTCTTTGCTCATGTAAGAAATTTAAATGTACTCAAATTAATAAATCATAAAAAACCATTTAGAACTTAAAACATGTTTGAGAATGTATTAAGCATTGCTAATTCCAAAGGAAACTGAGGAACAGGCCCCATCATCAGATGCTTCATCTACTCCAAAGAAGGCATATACACACTAAAAATTAAGTAAAAAGATGCTCCCAAAACAAGACACCTCCAAATGGAAAATAACAAACATTGTTAGGACCATTTTCAAAGAAAAAAACCAACCAAGATACTAAATATGTCTAACTAAGATTGTATATTCAAATCACAGTCCAGTATTTTTTTGGGGGGGGGGGGGAAGAAAATGTTATCCTAGTTTTTTTTTTAATGTTTTTTTATTATATTATGTCAGTCACCATACAGTACATCCCTGGTTTCCAATGTAAAGTTCGATGATTCATTACTTGCATATAACACCCAGTGCACCATGCAATACGTGCCCTCCTTACCACCCATCACCAGCCTATCCCATTCCCCCACCCCCTCCCCTCTGAAGCCCTCAGTTTGTTTCTCATAGTCCATAGTCTCTCATGCTTCATTCCCCCTTCTGATTACCCCCCCTTCTTTATCCCTTTCTTCCCCTACCGATCATCCTAGTTCTTATGTTCCATAGATGAGAGAAATCATATAATTGTCTTTCTCTGCTTGATTTATTTCACACAGCATTAGCTCCTCCAGTGCCGTCCAAGTTGCAGCAAATGTTGAGAACTCGTTCTTTCTGATAGCTGAGTAATATTCCATTGTATATATGGACCATCCTAGGCTTTCTTAATTGTATACCAATAGGCTGCAGATTAAGAAGTACTGAAAGGGACGCCTGGGGGGCTCGTTGGTTAAGCGTCTGCCTTCGGCTTGGGTCATGACCCCAGGGTCCTGCGACTGAGTCCAACACAGCACTGGGCTCCTTGCTCCGCAGGGAGTCTGCTTCTCCTTCTGACCCCCCTCTCATGCTTTGTCTCTCTCACTCTTTCTCCTCAAATAAACAAGATCTTTTTTTTTTTTTAAAGAAGTACTGAAAGATTTAACTTTCAACAAGGAGTTATTTTTACCTTTAACATTACTTTCTGTATATTATCCAAAAAAGCCATTTACATTTTCAAATGTGTCAGGGAAGAGACCTAATATTTAAGCCTTGATTATGTCTGCCTTACAAATATCCTTATTTATCGCTTGACAACAATCGTAGAAAATAAATATAAATGCAGAAGAGGCTGAGAAAGCTTAAGTAACTGGCCATGTTGACTACTTGATTTGGAAGACCTTATAAATTATGAAATTTGGGTATTAAAAGACCAGTCTGGAAAAAGGGAAAATAAATTTTGGGATCTACAAAAGTGTCAATTTAATTAATTTTCAATTAAAATATTAACTGACCAAGTCAATTGAGAATTTGGGGGCATTGGATACATATCAGTCGTGTGTGTGTGTGTGTGTGTGTGTGTGTGTGTGTGTGTGTGTATACCCTAAGCAGTAAGCAATTGTTTTACTGTATTTTAAATACACACATTTAATCAATTTGCAAAACTGTAGCTGTGAAGACAAAGCATTTCTTTCAACAATATCTTTAAAAAGCTCTTAATGCAGGTACTATCTTCCAATAAAATTAAAAAACGAAACATTCCTTTCTGTGCCTCCTTTTCTCCAGAAAAACAAACTTTCTTCAGAAGGGTAGGATTTTAATAAGCCTGTTCTCACAACCTTGACAAAACATGAACACTTCCCGTACATTCTCCCACAATCTCCCGAGGTTTGTTACCTAGATGCAGGGTGACGAGGTTGTCAGATACAGCGTGAAGGCTATGTGAGGACCCTCCCAGGGAATGCAGGCAGCAAGAAGAGAGACAGGGGCCCTTTACAAAGTTACAATCCAAACGAACTCATTAGCAACTGCACAATTAGGGACAACCTTGGGAGAAATGCTACCCAACGGACGTACCCACAGAAACTAAGGTTGAAAAGCCCATCCTCAGATATGTTTCAAGGGAAGTTTACTTCTTAAGCAGGGAAGACCGCTAATTTGCAACCAAGAAAATAGTACAGGCTTAATTCCTAGGGTGCAAGAGGGGATTAGGAAGGGTATGAAGGACCAAGGGACCAGAAGGGCTAGAAGGTCCACCACCAGATACACTTTGGCTCCTCATTCCTATGGCCCCGGCCTCCACGCATTCTACAGGGAGCTAATCTTTAAGTAATTTTCTTCCCAGAAACATTAGGGTCAAGAAATAGAAACAAAGTATCCAACGTATTTGTTCTCTAAGGCAGCATCTAATCTGAAGCTCCAGGCTACTAGTGGAGAACATTTCCCTACCCCTTGGTTAAAAAGTGGGAGACACAGGGGCGCCTGGGTGGCACAGCGGTTAAGCGTCTGCCTTCGGCTCAGGGCGTGATCCCGGCGTTATGGGATAGAGCCCCACGTCAGGCTTCTTCTGCTATGAGCCTGCTTCTTCCTTTCCCACTCCCCCTGCTTGTGTTCCCTCTCTCACTGGCTGTCTCTATCTCTGTCTAATAAATAAAAAAAAAATTTAAAAAAAAAAAAAAAAAAAAAAAAAGTGGGAGACACAGCAAAGACAAAGAGGCGTAACACTACCTTTCCAACAAATCTAATCTCTAATCAGTCCTTGTCACAGCAGCGGGTTGTCTTAGTGTTTACATTCGGGGCGGGGAACATACAGACACTCATCATTTTGCAACAAAATACAGTAAGATAAATAAAAACGGACTATTTTAAGGGAAACAAGCTTGTGAACGGTAAAACAACGCTGTGAGCTAATGCTTCACAGGGCACTGGAGAGAGAGAGAGAGAGATGGCTGATAAGAAAGCAGTGCAAAGACTCCACCCCATCTTAAAATGCTCAAAACCAAAACTGAAAATGTAACAGCAGTAACTGTAGTTAGATTCAAAAAGAATCAAAAATTCATTTATTTTAGCAACAGCATCTATAAGACTTCAGGTTCCTTTCTAACCGGGTGTGACCAACAAAACAAAGCCACTGTCTTTGGGCAATTTATATTCAAATGAAGGGCAACAGACTTGATCTCAAAGAAAATGCTCAATATTTGTTACTTGGAAATGCTGATTAAGAGAAACATGAGATCTAAACAAAGTGTTTTATTAGAATTACTTGAAAGTTCTAAAATATGGAATGCTCACATTATCCCAATTTAATATTTATGCTATAATATGAATAAAGTTAAAACCATAAATTCTGGTATCCATTAATTAGCTGTCATGGACCAAGGATTCCCTTAATTGGAAATCAGTAAGAAGTCTTTGATATTGACGACTAAATTTGAATTCCTCCCTGTTCTCTTACAAAGCCACAGATTTTTTCTGAGGATTCCATACTGGTTTCCACAGTGGCTGCACCAGTTTGCTTCCCACCAACAGTGCCCAAGGGTTCCTTTTTCTCCACACTTGTTTCTTGTGTTTTTGATTTTAGCCATTCTGATGGGTGTGAAATGATATCTCTCTAGTTTTAATTTGCATTTCCCCGATGATGAGAGACGTCGAATACCTTCCCGTTTGTGTGTTGGCCATCTGGATGTCTTTGGCAAAATGTTTATTGGGGTCAGTCCTCTGTCCATTTTTAATTGGATTATTTGGTTTCTTTGATGTTGAGTTGCATAAGGTCTTTATATTTTGGATATTCACCCCTTACTGGATATCATTTGCAAGTATCTTCTCTCATTCAGTAGGCCGCCTTTTTATTTTGTTCATGGTTTCCTTCACTGTGCAAAAGCTTTTCATTTTGGTGTCGTCCCAACAGTTTACTTTGGCTTCTGTTTCTCTTGCCTGAGGGAACATATGTAGAAAAATGTTCCTATGGCTGATGTCAAAGAAATTACTGCCTATGTTTTCTTCTAGGAATTTTATGGTTTCAGGTCTCACAGTTAGGTCTTTAATCCATTTTGAGTTTATTTTTACGTATGGTGTAAGAAGATGGCCCAGTTTCATTCTTTTGCATGTGACTGTCCAGCTTTCCCAACACCATTTGTTGAAGAGGCTGTCTTTTCCCCATTGTATATGCTTGCCTCCTTTGTCATAGATTGACCATAAATCATGGGTTTATTTCTGGGCTCTCTATTCTGTTCCATTGATCCACGTGTCTCTTTCTGTGCCAGTTCCATCCTGTTTCAATTACTACAGCTTTGTAGTATATCTTGAATCTGGTATCGTGATACCTCCAGCTTCGTTCTTTTTCAAGATCGCATTGGCTCTTCGGGGTCTTCTGTGGTTCCATACAATTTTCAGAATTATCTGCTCTAGTTCTGTGAAAAATACTGTATTTTGATGGGGATTGCCGTATATCTGAAGGTTGCTTTGGATATTTTAACAACATTGGCTCTGCCAATCCATGAGTATGGAATATCTTTCCACCTGTTTGTGTCATTTTTAATTTCTTTTGTCAATGTTCTATAGTTTTCAGAGTGTACTGGTCTTTCACTTCCTTAAGTATATTCCTAGGCATTTTATCATTTTTGGTGCCAATTGTAAATAGGATTATCTTCTTCTCTTTCTGCTACTTCATTATTAGTGTATAGAAATGTGACAGATTTCTGTATATTTAATTTTGAATTCAGTGAAGTCACAGGATACATTTATCAGTTCTAGTAGTTTTTTGATGGAGTCTTCAGGATTTTCTATGCGTAGTATCATGCCATCTGCAACTATTGAAAGTTTTACTTCCTCTGTGCCAATTTGGACTGCTGTGGCTAGGACTTTAAAAATAGAATTGCCCTATGATCCAGTAATTCCAGTAAATACTGGGTATTTACCCAAAGAATATGAAACCACTAATTTGAAAACATATACACAGTCCTATGTTTAATGCAGCATTATTTACAAGAGTCAACATATGGAAGCAGCCCAAGTGCCCAGCAACAGATGAACAGATAAAGAAGATATGGTATATATACAATGGAATATTACTCAGCCATTAAAAAAATGAAATCTTACTATTTGCAGTGACATGGATAGAGCTAGAGAGTATAATGCTAAGTGAAGTAACTCAGGGAAGGACAAATAGCATATGATTTCACTCATGTGGAATTAAAGAAACAAATGAATAAAGGAAAAAGAGAAAGACCAAGGAACAGACTTGAATACAGAGAATTGGTGATCAGAAGGGGAGTGGGGGGGGGGAGTGTGAAACAGATAAAGGAAATTACAAGTCCACTTATCTTGATGAGCCCTGAGAAATGTATAGAATTGTTGAATCATTATATTGCACACCTGAAACTGTATTACACTTGAACAAACAATAAAATTAAATGTAAAAAACACACACTAGAATGACACCTGAACTCAGTCTGCTAAACCCGCAAGTAAGACCGAACAGGGGAGGAGTCGCTATCAGTCCGAGGAGGTCACTTCATTTAGAAATGAAAAACGGATAGACATTAGGTAATGGACTTGGGTTTCGACATCCTCTGCTCCAAGGACCCACAGTGGGGGACAAGCCAACAAAAACCTGGAACGTCCTGGAATTGGATGTGCAGCCCACCACTGAGGGCAGAGAGCTTTACGGTGAAGCAAAAACAGGATGACTGTTTAGAAAATACCGGGACCCTCAAATTCCTCCTATTCCCAAGCAGCTGCTCCCACTTTTATTCTATTGCTTAAATAAACTGAAATAAAAAGCTCCTGGATTTAAGATACCTTACACAAACAGGGTACCTTACAAACGCAGGAGGATCAAGCGAAGGTCTGTGTACACGCAGGTAGGCTCCGTGACAGCGCAGACTCGCCGTCGGTCTGGTCACTGCTGCGTCTCCGCTCCCTACACGGAGGCTGGCACACAGCGCACTTCAGAGACCTGGAGCAGAGGGGCTTCCAAGAGAATTCTTACAGTCTCCAAGAAAACAGAACATCAATCCCATGGATAGAAAACAGGACAGAACACACAAATCTGAACATCAATCCAGGAGATCCAACGTCTGACTAAAAGGAGCGTCCAGAGTGAAAGAACAGAGAAAACTGGAGGACAGGAGGGATTTACAAAGAATGCAGCACATTTGGCAGAACTCAAGTTTCCTGGTTAAAATGAAAATGTCACGTACTAGGAATGAAAAGATTCTGAGAATCTATCTAAAAGGTATTTTTTTTTATAGATTTTTTTTAAAAGATCCATTTTTTTGAGAGAGAGAGAGATAGCAAGAGAGAGCACGAGTGGGGAGGAGAGGGAGAGGCAGGCTCCCCACAAACAGAGAGCCTGATGCTAGACTCAATCTCAGGACCCCAGGGTCATGACCTGAGACGAAAGCAGATGCTTAACCGACTGAGCCACCCCAGCGCCCCTAAAAGGTATTTTAGAGAAAGCTCACAGGAATCAGAAATTCGAATGTTACAGGACTGTCACGGCAATCCCGAAGCTGAAATAATGAAATCTGTCTTCTATACTCTGTTGGACATGGTTTCCAACCTAGAATCCTACACCCAGCTCAAAGAACAGTCAAGACTGAAGATAAAATTAAGACATTTTCAGACATACAAGGTGTGCAAAGTTTACCTCCCCCACATCCTCTTTCCTCTCCTACTCTCCTGAAACGGCAGCGGGAGAATGAATTCTATCCAGAGAGGGAATATAAGGACAAGGAAGTCTTGGCATCCAGGACACAGGCGGGGCTACACTGAGGAGAGGACAGGAGAATTCCCAGGATGAGGGGCAGGAGGATGTCCCCCAAGGACGCTGTGCGGGGGTGGGGGGGGGGAGCTGCAGAGAAGCAGTTCAGAGCACGGCAGGAGATCAAAGGGCACTACCAACAGGGACAGCTAAAAAAACAAAGGGAAATAAAACCCTTGGTGGATATGTACATCTCATCGTACTGAAGTTCATTCATTTGGAGAGTTTGGGGCAAATTAATAACAAATACCAAGAACAGCAAGTGTCTTTTCACAATTAACTCTAGGAAAAACAAAAGGTTAGATGAAAAAAGAAACAATGATAAAATACGGCATGGCTGAGATAGGATTATTTCTATTGTAATCAATATTAACGTATTCCAAAATTGGTAAAAAGCTAAATGGGAAGATATGCAGAGAAAAAGTGTAAGGGGAAAAGGGTGTTAAAAGAATTAAACCTTCACCATCCAAAGAAACTGACAACTCAAGCCACAGCCTTATAGGCACGGGAATTTAATGAGATAAATAGCAAAACCAAAACGAATAGCTTTTGTTAAGTAACCACACCTGGGTAATTAAATGGGCATGAGAGACGGGGTAGGAAATCTGCTATTTTCTCATAATACCCATAAGATTAATACTTTCTAAACTACAGACAAATCGCCTTACAAGATAGAAGTTAAATTTCAAAAAAAAAATTTCATCCAAAGAACAACCTATTGTAGACAGTGACTTCTTATCTCATGAAGGGATTACTGATTTTTGGAACAAAAGCATTTAGTCTCATAGCAAAAGAGGATTTAGATTTCTATACAAATTTTGCAAAACACTAAGGTAAGTTTTGAAAAGCTAGTTCTCTGCTTAAACCCTTACATGAAACTGAAATATATTACATTATGAATAAAACTATAGCACATCAATGTATGTCTTCATGACCTCACCATTCTGCTTTAGCCCCTTGTTCCTGAAAGGAAAATTGGATGGTCAGGCACTAAGTCTCAAATCTCAAAAGCAGCCACCAATAAGGATTAATTACATCAACAAAGCCTCTATTTTTTTAGAATCAACCTTGAATGTAAATCTACTTTGTGTGCAAATGAAGCAGGGGTCACAAACTATGGCCTGGGAGGCCCCAATCCAACCTGCCTGTAGGGTCTGTAATCCCTACAAGCTAAGAATGGTTTTTATGGGTTGTTTTTTCTTTTAATGGTTAAAAAACAGAAAAATAAAAAGAATACATTTTGTGACACATGGAAAAAAAATCATGAAAATTCAGATCTCAGTGTCTGCAGATAAAGGTTTATCAGAACACAGCCTTGTTCATTAACGTTGGCATCTACGGCTGATTTTTACTGATGGCAGAGGATGTGTGGACTGCAAAGACTAAAATACTTGCTATCAGGTCCCTTTGAGAAAAAATTTGTTGACCCCTGAACTAAAGGCCTAGTTCTGAATTTCATTTGAATTTATTCAAACAAGGAACTGAGCCAAATTCATATATAAAAGTGTCCACATAAAGAGTCCTTGAATCAAGGGATGCTTGAATAAAGAACCTGAGAGACTACACAACCCTTGAAGTCCAGAGGGATTTAATAACGGTTTGCTTCGGTCAGTCGGGTAAATGGGAACAGAATCAAGGCTGGAGTCTGCTGCCTCACTTGGCTGCTCTCTCAGATAAGCATCCGTCGCCAAAGTTTTAACCCTAATACTACTCCTTTGTTCCTACTCCAACCTTCAACTTATGACCAGATCATTTCTTTTTAGTTAAAATGTTAATAACACGTGCCTTTTAATTTGACTTTTCTCAAATACTTAAATTTCTATTGATATTTACTTAGGACTGTGCCAAAAAAGCAGCATAGACCACTGATGAAGGGCAGCCTTTAGGGTCAGGGAGACCCAGCTGCTGGCTCTGCCCCTGGGGGATCTCTCTGGCCCTAATAACCCTCTGACCATCTCTCAACTTCCCCTGTCTCTTCCCTAAAAGCGTGTGTACCTAGCTCACAGGAGTGTGGTTAGACTGAATAAAACAAAGGATGGATGTCAAGAACCGAACGTACGGACTGTCATAGAATTCAGAGCTCCAGAAATGTTACCTAGCAGACTCTGTCTCCTGCCCAGATTTTGATAACCATCATTATCCCCGAAGAGCGTCACAAACAGTGTTCTCAAACTTCACTGTAACAATCACACTGGTGAACTTGTCAGTGCAGAGTCCCCCGGCCCTACTCCCAGTGACTCTGAGTATTTAATCTGGAAAAGGCAGGAACCTGCATTTCCAAGCTCAAGTGTGATTGGGATACAAGAAGTCCATGGAATGGAAACAGTCCTCCTAGATAATGAAAAAGATACCGAGAGGTTAAGAGATGAGCAAAAGCCTCAGTAATCACAGCCTTTATCAAATACAAAATGGGGAGGAGCTAAGGGACTGCCAATTCCTTCGGCTATTTTTCCTTCCACAACAGACCTATTTTTTTTTTTTTTTTGGCCTTAAACTTATGTTGAGCCCTATAGGTTAACTAATGTTATACACAATATGAAGATTCTTTCCCAGTTTATAAAGCTTAGGACTTCCAGTTATATAACCAATTAAATATTTATGGACTCAAAAAGGTTAGTACTCAGGTCCCCCGTGAAATTTCAGTTCTCTATCCTGGATTCCAGCCACACCACCTTTTATTGTCCCCAGAGAATTTAAGGCTGAACCATTTTACTTACTGGTATATTTGCGAACAGAAAAAAAAAAAAAAACCCACAGAGAAATAATATGTATTCCTACCTTTCAATAAAAACTGAAACAAGCTAAAAATGTGGCTAAAAACAAGCATGAAACTAAATATATTCTACCTCGAGAAAGCCTGATGTGGAATGAATGTGAAGCAAATCGCATGCAACAGCTGCCCCTTTGGGGAAGGTTCTTCCATTCAAGTGTCAATTCCAAAACCAGCAACAAAAACAGAGCTAACAGTGGCAAGAGTTTGAGAACGTAAATGTACAGGTTCGAAATTACCTTGCTCCAGTCTAAAGCACAGGGAACGCCTTGCTGCTTCCATCTCTGGAGTCGGGTTATCTAGGACGTGTCTACACCACTGCAAAGGGCTCAGGGATTTCTCTGATGATGTGAATGTCTTTGAAGAGCCAACGTATAACCTTAAAAAAAGAAATCTACATTATAGGTATTATATGGGTATATAGAGATGACCTCCCTTCCAGGGAAAACAACATGTATTTCACAGTTTCTATGGAAACAATACTCACATTGGATTACTTCGAATACCAAAATTATTTCTTAACAGGCAAATACCCCCAAACAAAATGTGATGCTTTCTATAGCTTGGTGGGAAGGAGAACTTCAAACAACTATGAGAAACTATGTCTCAGAGACTGAAGGCTTTCGTTATTGAACTAGCCTTAAACAGGCACCGTGATCATCTGACTACCTCACTTGTGTTTGTAGAAATGAACACTTTCATTTCTTTCTTTGGTAGCAGAATGTTACATGAACTGGGCTAATCTATGTAAACATGACATGGCAAACAAGGCAAATTTTATGTGCTTTAAAAAAAAAAAAAGTCTAAAAATTAGTGAAAGTCTATTGATTCTCTCAACCCTTAAATAATCAGATACCCCCCCAATCTCAAATCTGTACTAAATTTCTCACAAAAGCCAAACAGCTTCCAAAGATATGTTTTAGGAAAAATTTGCTTTCAGCATCTATATACCATTACGTAGTAATGGGTAGAATTCAAAATAACCACTGTGAGGCACTTTAAGATTTTCTCTCTGACATGTGGTACTAAGGTAAACAACAGAATATTTTCAGTCCCAGGGTTATACAAAAAAAGCTCATCTTTTTAGTTGACAAAAAGAAAAAAAAGAAGGGAAAAATTATAATCACTGTATATAAAGCTGTAATTTCAAATCACATGAAAGTAATACTCCTTTAAAGTTACCATAATTCTAATGAGTACATATTCTTGAAATACCATACTTTATTTTTCACTCTCATACCATTAGTCAGGACCTCCACCTGTCAAAATAATTTCTCAGTTATCCAAGATGGTTGGGGAACGGTACTATTTTTCAGTAAATTATTCTTACTGATCAGAGGTTGGCAAACTTTTTCTATAAAGGGTCAGCTAGTAAATATTTAGGCTTTGGGGGACACACAGTCTGTCACAACCACTCAGTTCCACCACAGCAGCCCCAAACCATCACAGATGATATGTAATAAGTAGGCTGTGTTCCTATACACCATTTATAGGCACTGAAACTTGAATTTCCCATAATTTTCAATGTCATGAAATAGTATTCTTTTGGCTTTTCCCCCCAGTCATTTAAAAATGTAAAAATCTAGCTGATCAGCCATACAAACCTTGGAGCAGAGCCAACTTGCCCTAAGACATAGTTTGCTAACTCTTGTTACAGGTGCAGATTCCAAAATATCTTTTAATCGATTCAGGAGTAATCCTAATATATCATTCTTCCCTGGGTGGACCACGGTCCTCCCTCCAACAAGAGTATACGGATTAATTAAAAATTCTTATTCCTGGGCCCACCTCAGTCTACTATGACAAGGTTAATACCTACCTATGTAAATCCACCCTTTCCACCCTCCCTGGCTAAAAGACCCCTGAAGAGCCCAGTGCTGGGTAGCTCACTCTAGTTCCCCAAGTAAAGGCTAGTCTAAGTCAGCTGTTCTCAATCTTTGGTGCATCAAAATCTCTCAGCGGGCTTTGTAAAACACAAATTGCTAACACTCATCTGCGGGCAGGTCTAATCGACCTGCTTCAGAAGGTTTGGAAGGTGGTCAGAGAATGTGAATGTCTAACAAGTTTCCAGGTGCTGCTGATACTGCTGTCTGGAGACATCTCCTGGGGGTGGATGCTCGGGGCTAAGCTAATCCGAGGAACACCAGCATTCCTGTTGGCCACATCACTGGCTGAGGCGCAAGCTCTGGATACAATTCTAGCCACCAAAAACTCACGGGAAATACTCTGATGGGCACATGGGCAAGTTTCTTCTCATTTTTAAAGTAATCACAAAAGACCCAATTATATGCTGCCTACAACATATACACTTTTCTCATTTTTAAAGTAATCACAAAAGACCCAATTATATGCTGCCTACAACATATACACTTTAAATATAACCACACAGGTGAAAAGTAAAAGGATGTAAAAGTAAAATACCTACAATGAAAAGCCTAGGCCCAGAAGGTTTCGCAGCTAAATTCTACCAAATATCATAGAGAAAAGAAATTGAAGACCAATCTCCCTCATGAGCACAGAAGCAAAAATCTGGATATTTCAGCAAACTGAGTCCAACCATATACAAAAGGAATACTTCATCATTACAAAGTGGGGTTTATCCCAGGAATGAAAGGTTAGCTTAACATTCAATCAGTGTAGCTTACCATAGCAAAGGTGTATGATAATCTCAACAACAAAAAGCATATGGCATCCATCCCTGATAAAAACTTTCCACAAATCAGGAATAGAAGGAAACACCTTCGATCTGATTAAAGGCATCTACAAAAACAGCATTCTTAACAGGGAAAGACTTAACGCTCTTCCCGTAACATCAGGAACAAAACAAGGACTAGAGGCTCTAGCTAGTGCAATCACAGGCATAAAAACATTTAGACTGGAAGTAAGCAATCTATCTTTATTCACAGATGACATGATTATGTAAAAAATCTGACGAACCTACAAAAAAGATACTCGAACTACTGAGGGAGTTTAGGAAAAAGACTGTAGCGTACCAGATCAACATACCACAGTTAACTGCATTTCTATCCTAGCCATTATCAATATTTTTGAAATTTCACTTCCCATTTACACAAAAACCATAAGATGTCTAAGGATAAATCTGACAAAGGATGTCAAGTCCTATATGCTAAAAAACTACAAAACATTCTGAGAGAAATAAAAGGTACAAATGGAAAGACAGACCATGTTCGCAGAAGACTAAATATGAGGATGCCAATTATCCTTAAGTGCATCCATTTAACAAAATCCCAAAACTTCAGTAAACTTGGAGAAATGTGAAAGCTGATTCTAAAATTCATATGGAAATGCAAAGATCCTAGAATAGTCAAAATGACCTCGAAAAAATGATGAAATTGGAGAACTACCGCTGATTGGGACACATGGCCAAGCTACGGCAATGAGGATAGTTGAGCAGGACATAAGACAGGTCAATGAGGAAACAAGATGGTCCAGAATATATGCATACGGAAAACTGATTCTTGACAAAGTATAAGGACAATCCAATGAAGAAAAGATAGCCTTTTGAGCAAATCATGCTGAAACAAACGGATATCTATATGCAAGAAATAAATTTTGAGCCGTACTTCACACAATATCCAAATTTAACTCAAAACAGATTTACAAAAATGTCAAACCTGGATCAAACTTTTAAAAGAAACCATAGGCAAAGTCTTTGTATCCTTGGGTTGGCAAATATTTCTTAGAATTTCTTATATGGAAAAACATAATCTATGAAAGAAAAAAAATGTTATCAATTGGACTTCACTAAAATCAAAATTACAACTTTGCTCACTGAAAGACACTAATAGGAGAATAAATGATAATCCACAGATTGGGTAAAAATATTTGCAAATCACAGATCTGATTTAAAAAAAAAAAAAACCCTGTATGTAGAATATACATTAAAAACTCTGCAAACTCAATAAGCAACCCAATTTTTAAAAATGGACAAAAGATTTGAACGGACATTTCACCAAAGAAAATCTATGAATGGCAAACAGCATATAAAAAATATGCTCACCATCTGTCATGAGGGGAATGCAAAGTAGGACCACTGTGAGGTACCACTCCACATCTATTAGAATGGCTAAAATGAACAAGACTGGCCACAGCAAGTATGATGAGCACAACTGACCTCTCATACGGTGCCGGCGGAAACCGGAAACTGCCTAACCACTGTGGGAAAGATTCGGGCAGCTTCACAAAAAGTTAACATACACCTACTCTCTGTTCCAGCCTCTCAACACCATTAAGTATTTATCCAAAAGATATGAATGCATGTGTCCACACAAAGACTTATTTGTAATAGCCGAAGCTTGAAAACAGGCCAAATGTTCACTAAAAGATGAATGGATATGAAAAAACCATTGTTACATCCATACGGTCTAATAGTTCTCACAATAAAAAGGAAGGGACTATTGATTCAAAATAATTCTCTTGATTGTAAGAAGCCAGACCAAAAACAAATGAAAAACAGTACATACCGTATAATATCACAGCTATGAAAGTATAGAAAGTGCAGGGGCGCCTGGGTGGCACAGCGGTTAAGCGTCTGCCTTCGGCTCAGGGCGTGATCCCAGCGTTCTGGGATCGAGCCCCCACATCAGGCTCTTCTGCTATGAGCCTGCTTCTTCCTCTCCCACTCCCCCTGCTTGTGTTCCCTCTCTCGCTGGCTGTCTCTATCTCTGTCGAATAAATAAATTTTAAAAAATCTTTAAAAAAAAAAAAAAAAGAAAGTAAGTATAGAAAGTGCAAACTAACCTAGACTGACAGAAAGCAGACCAGTGGCTGGATGCCTTGATGGGAAGTCAGCAGGAGGAGAGAGGGAATACAAAGGGCCACAAAGAAACTCGGAGCATTAAGATATGTTCTCTCACCCTCTTGACTCTAGTGATGGTTTCATGGGTGTGTATATATGTCAAAACCTATCAAATTATACATTTTATTAAGATCTGCAGCTTACACTTCACTTATACCTCAATAAAGCTTTAAAAAAAATTTCACAAGACAGAAATTGTTTTCTGTCCTTCAATGTCCTTGAGACTTGAGTAGCCATTCCAGGTGACTCAGATGGCTTCAGGTGAAACAAGCAAGTGCCACAGCCCCCACATAAATGAGCCACTAAATTAGTCAACTGTGGAATTTTTTTTTTTTTAGAGGTGGGGGGAGAGAGAGAGAGAGCAGGGAGGGACAGAGGGAGAGAGAATCCTAAGCAGGCTCCGTGCCCACAACAGGGCTTGATCTCACGATCCTGAGATCATGACCTGAGCCAAAATCAAGAGTCGGATGCTTACTGACTGAGGCCCCAGGTGCCCCTTTTTTATTATTTAGCTTTTTTTTTTAAGAGAGGGAGAGAATGGAACTTATTTTAGACTTCTTTAATAAGTTATCCCCACTGTTTTATACACAAATTCATGCCACTACCTGTCTCTGCTTGTTCTCAAATCCCTCTCACTGCCACATGAAGTGAAGCACTGTTCTTCTCATTACCTCCAGCATCATAAGAGGAACTGTTCATATCCTCTATTAGAAAGCTTCCACCAACCAGGCTGCCTCAGGATTTTAGGTACTCCCACCAGCTGGAATTGTTTCCGGTAGTTTCTCATGGGGTTTGGTTTTGGTTTTGCTTATAGGGGAACACTATTAGATTTCCTTTATCCGCTAGGACCTATGTAATATAGTTCTTTCGTCTGACCACAGACTCGTAGCATATTAAAAGCAGTGCTAACTCCCATCACCTCTTCTCCATCACAACCTAAGGCCAGAGGCGGGCCCAGAAGCTCTGACTTCAGGCACACCAAATTTAGCTGAAGGAGGGATGAAGTACTTTACTGAACCAGAGAGATGAAATGAACATCTACATGCTGACTGGTTAAAACCCTAGCCCCATTTTCGCTTTACATTCCTAGAACTGACTGCATTCCTTGTATTTCCCAGGAGTACAGAAGCTTGTGTCTGGAGACCGATGAACCCAAGAGAAGACCCGGGAATACTGGAACTGGCTACCCATCCAATCACTTGGTAAAGAGCTCCACCCATGCAGACCTTAAGATCGACTTCAATACGCCCCTCTTTGGGTAGAGAAAGATAACCAATGACACCAGATACTTAGAATATTCCTTTTAAATAGAAAGCTGAGCCTAAAAGTAGAGGGAAAAGAGAACTGAGAAAACAATGCAGAGAACGGATGAAAAATCCAAGACAACCATAATTGGTATCAGCTGAGAGAAAAAGTTACATTCACAAAAAAATAAGATATTAAAAAAAGTTTCTTCTTGGAAAATGAAACTTTTAGCTGAAACAAAAAATTCAATGAGTTTGAAAGATCACATTGAAGAAGTCTCTCGAAATGCAAAACAAAGACACAGATTTACAATGGAGGACAGATAAAAAAATTAAATGAATCCACCAGGTGGGCCTACATCTGATTACTACAAGTTCTAAAACACACACACACACACACACACACACACACACACACGAAGAGGTGGCTATTTAAAAAGGGGGGGGGGAGCAGAAAATTTTGAGAATTGAAGGCAGGCCATTGAATTCTAAAGTGAGAATACCCACAAATGTCCAGTATGACAAACAGAGAGGCCCACATGAAGGTACAACATGGCATTTTAGAAAACTAGGGATAAAGAACACTAACAAGTCAAGAAGCATTAGGTATCCAAATCACAGTGCACTGTAGTATCTAAAACATAATAAAAATTAGAACAAAATGGAACAATGCCTTCAAACATGAGAGAGAGTGACTTAGGCTTATTATACCCAGCCCAACTATGGATCTTTCATGAGGCTAGAATAAAGACATTTTTAAATAAGCAGGATTTCCCAGTGTGCTTCTCATACATATGCCTTTTCCTGGAAAACTATTGGAGGCTGTCCCCACCTACTAGAATAAATGAAATAGGAAGACAAAGAATTTTAAAAAATGGGAGGTCCTACATAAGCAAGAAACCTAAGAAATTCCTAATAACACAGCACTGTGCATGCAGCCTAAGAAGCAAACAGTGAAGACTGGAGCAATGGGCTTAAAAGTTCCAGAAGGGATGGCATTACAAAATTAATTTTTAAGAACAGATTTAGGAGACTGTCATATATGTATGACCTTATCAAGGAATTTATGGCTCCAGTAGAGTATTTGAAAAATTATTAATAGGGATTAAAGAAATTGAAGGGGGAATAACACAAAGTCCACCATAATGATAATAACCTGAGTGCTTCAAAGGAAGTATTAAACTATCTAGGAAAAAAACAAAAAAAAAAAAACAAAAAACCTCACAGTTATTCTCAAGTAAACGTTCGGTTCTAAAGTCATCCTTCTGATACCACAAAACCAGATAAGGCAAAATATATACATATAATTATACATACCTGTCACTGAGAAGGAATATGTGGCAATTTTCAGATGTGATTTAAGAGCCTTCAATCACCACAAGTTCTACTTTAAGGAAAGCTAAAAGGTCAGCACTGATAAGCACAATGAATCTTCAGTCGAACTGGTGTTTGATTCACCAGCACCTGCTAGGGTCACGTCAGTCAGCTACTGCAAAGCAAACTTACCACCACGAAGCTCTTAAAAGGACACATGAAATCAAAATATGAGTTCTGGAATTGTCCTACAGCAGACTCGCTCCCTGTCCCTCCACAGTTAGAGCTGGATTCTATTTCGGTGTCTCACTGCAGGGTTTTGAAGACCTCAGCACATACTTCACTCAACTCCGTTTGCCTCTAGAAAACACTGCGGTTTTCAATTAGCATTGTCAGAAAGTGAAGCACCCTCTGGTCTTTTCACTGAAAATCAATTATGAAAAAACCCCCAGCTCAGGTGGTCTAATTTAGCTGTGCCATATGTACGGTACAAGGTGCTCGGCAGCTTTGATGGAGAATTGGCGAGGATTTTAGCCAGCTGTCCAGGGTCTTGCTGTTAAACTCGAAAGATGAAGACCTCATTCATTAAATTTCCCTTAATTTGTACATACCACCCTTATCCCCTTATATAATTACAAACTTTTTTCCTGCCCTTTCCCATTGGGCAAGTTCACAATCTCTGCCACATCCCTTTTACGTAAGTTTCAATATTCTTCTAACTGCCGCTCCACTAACATCAAGGCCCTACAGGGCTGTATTTTATGTTAGCTGGCACATTATCATCTTGACATTTTCTGAATATAGACTTGTCTTCCTGACTGAGGTGTGCAAGACCTGACTTTCCCCGGTGCTACCCTATCTGCAGAAAGCTGGGCTTTTCCACCTGCTTTCATCAAGACCATTTTGCTTTCAAATGGTGTAAAATGGAGTTTTTCTAACTGTGACCATAACGCACAAATACATCTATTTCAAGCCAGGGCCACACACATGTAAAACTGACATAAACTGACTTTATGACATACTAATGGTCATAACCAAGCTCGGGAAAAATATCAGTGGTGTAAACACTTCCGAATCTGTATAAACAATCCAAACTGTGGTTTTAACCTTTTAGTAAATAACTGGAGGAGCTTTTGTAAGTCATTTCACCTTGGGGCTTCAGTCCCCCAATCATGAAATAGGGGAGCAGAAATAGGTCATGGAAAGGTGGGGTATGCAGTTAACAACTTACTGCTCCCCTTGCCACTTCACACCAATCAGACCTCTTGTCCTGATACCCTGGTGCTTCCCAGCCTGGTGACACGAGGGCAGTGATCTGGAAAACGTCCTTCCATACACAGTGGCAAATTAGCCAGTCACGTGTTCCAGGTATGCATCAAAACTGCAATCCTTGGAGCTTATTTGCTCCTGATGTTCGGAGAGTCCCCCTTGCACTTTCTAGCCTATGGTCTTCTGGAGAGCTAAGCCTGTCAAGTTAGTAGTGATCACTGAAAAATCCATATAGCCGGATGTGAAGTGTACTATGGGATTATAACAATTGGACTTAAGAATTAAGGATCCAGGGGGCACCTGGGGGGCTCAGTCAGTTAAGTGCCGGACTCCTGATTTTGGCTCAGGTCATGACCTCAGGGTTGTGGGATCAAGCCCTGCATGGGGCTCCATCCTCAGTGGGGAGTCTGGACTCTCCCTCTGCCTCTCCCCGCTCATGTGCGTGCACGCTCTAAAATAAATCTTAAAAAAAAAAAAAAAAATTAAGGTCCTGGAACCACAACCTAATTTCCTGAGACATTTAGTTCTAGCAGCCTTGTGCTAAGATTAAAGAAAAATCATATAATTTAAATTCAACTGAGATAAATATTTGAAGAAATGAGACAACTGTTTTGTTTCAAAGACTTTCATCAAAATGAAAAGCAGAACACACTATCCTTCTCACAAAGTTCTGGTTTTTCTGTATACAGAAGATAAAGTTTAAATAATTGTTTGGAAAAAAGACCTAAGAGACCCGATTGATCGTTCATTAACTAATGAACTAGCACCAAGCAAATACTGATTCTACAATTCATTGTTTTCCTTCTACACATAATTCTTGAGCCAAGGTGAAGAGTTACAGTCCAAGGTTTTATTAGGAAAAAAAAAAATGAAAGGACTTCTAAAATGTTCAAAGTTTAATCTACATTTGTGAACTTTGTTTCCTGAGGATAAGACATCTTAGCAGGGAGTACTATTCTAAATAATCAAATATCAATTTTGTTTAACCCAGTAGGATGAAATCATGATAAAAACGCATGAAAAATTATAAGGGAGACAGTTAACAGTAAGCTGGTCCTTTATAAATACGGTTACTTTAACAATGATGCAACCGTTACAGGGAGACAAAGATATCCAAGATATGGTCAGTGAAAGGTCAGTAAAAAAAACTGATGTGTATATATTTGCATGATGATTTGAATAATTATGTTTTTATCTTGAAGGATCTAGAGAATGTTAACGGTTAAAATCTGAAACACGGTAGTGAATGGAGGACCAGAGGGAAGGCTCCTGTGACTTCATACCTTGGGGGTGGGGGGGGGCGGTTCTTTCACAGGGCAAATGTAAAACTATTTAACTATTTTTAAGTTTTTTTTTTAAATAATCAGGCACATATTATCCGCTACAATTGTTTCTGAATAGGGTGAAATAAAAATAAGTTGCCTCCCTGCAAACACATTAGGCAATCCAAATGAAAAACACCCTATTTGCGAGACTACAGGACAGGGACGAAGGCAGTTTGCAGCGATGAAGGAACATCAGAGAGCCTTGCAAGCATTAACAAGTGCGTTAAACTCGGAGAATTAGACCTATTATTTGTTCATCAATACGCCAAAATATTGCAACACAAAAATATTTTAACGTAAAGGTGCCAGGACAAAGTTTTCTGTGAATCAGGTGACCTAAACATTTTGTTAATTACATCCCACCTGAGGGTAACGATCCCTCCCTTTTTCCACACGGGAGTCTAATCCTAAATTTGTTTTGAGAAAGACCCGCCACAAAACAGTGTGCCACTTGTCTGTAAAAACATCTGTAGGGTGTCAAGGCGCTGATTTATGTACTTCCCTAAACATGAGTAAAGTTAGTAGAGCCTGCTATACTTCACATTCACTTCGAACCACCTGAAATGCTAACGGAGTAATCCCACTAAGCAGGTCACTTTTCTCCCCAAAGTTAGTCCAGTACTATTTTGACAAAAAAATAAACTACAAAAAGCCTACATATCAAAATTCTAGCAGTAGTTGGACGATAACTAAATAGGTAGAAGTCCGTTCAATGGAAGAAAATATGACAATTATATTAGCTATGTATGTACCACCCCAATTAAATACTTACAAAATAGTAAGTATATCATAATAGATTTTAAAATGCTAACATTTTTCATGTATAGGATTGATGACAAACAAGTTTCCTTCTACCATTTAAGTACGTATCTCCAAAAAAGGCCAAGTGGGCACTAAATCAAGGTAACACAATTTGAAAGTAGCATAAGGGCTTGTAGTTGTTATAACCTAAGAACGACCACTATGAGAGCATTTTCTAGTACCATGTTTAGGCTGCAACTCAGTTTACAACGCAGCCTGGGCCTCACAAAAACAAAGGTGTCATTTCTAAAGAATGGCTTAAAGCTCCCCAGAGTGGTGAGTTGTTCTGATCTTTACAACTTGAGCTACCAGCGCAGCTGCCCACAGGTAGAGTACTAAGGAGGAGGCGGCGGCTTTATTGCAGCTCCATACATTTTGATGCTCCGAATCAACCCAATAAATGTACCTTACAGGCCGAGCTCTCGCTGAGAGTATAAGCGTACACAGGTCTCAAGAGAAAACCAGTAAGGTTCTCCATCTCCCGTTCCCCCTGTGTGATCCTAAAACACGACCACAGAGAAAGTGAGGAAAACCCAGCTTGCAAAAACAGGAAGGGTCCTAAGTAGAAGGACCCAAGATAAAAGAAGGAGGACACTGTTCTTCATGCCCCAGCTACGGAAAGGTGAATGCTGTTCATTTTCCCCTGCAGGAACTTAAGTTTGACCCTCTCTGAGGCTTCTACTCATTTTACCACGTCCCACAACCTCTCTGATGGAGGAAAGCACACGAACCAACCGGAAGAAGTCAGTCATGAAAGGACTTACTCCATCAGAAAGCAGTATGAAAAACAAGGGAATTAGACAACCCCCCCCCAAAAAGTTACTCATTGATGGAAAGCAGAAAGAGCTAGCCAGATTTCAAATGAAAAGATGCTGCCAGCCACAAGTTTTCTGATAACCAACTTACGGTTTCCAAAAAAAAAAAAAAAAAAAAGTTTCTTGAATCTCACTTTTCTTCAATCAACGGTTCGATTTTAAAAATTAAAGAAAGATCCTTGGTTTCTAAGTAACAGCGTGCTTTCAAGCTGCCCTCTCCATTCCCGGAAAAAGCCCTCATCTTTGATACCATTACTGACAAGGAAAGCCAGGGAGGGCAGCCTATTTCAAAAAGCAAGTCAGTCTTCGAAAGGAGAAGCTATCAACGCAAAACGCAGCGAACGAGGACAGGCGACTGCACAACTCAAACAGCAAGCACGAATCTCTAAGTAGAGATCCATCACTCGCTAGGCGGCTTGGGGTGCCACGGGAGGAGACAACACGCAAATCCTGTTCGTTTGGGAGGAAAGACCAGGAACAGTCGCAGCCTGAGGCCAACCCCCTACCCATCCCCCGCTACTCCCAAAAATGACGGGGGGAAAGCAGGACTAACAAAAAGATGGCACGGATTTTTCAGTTAATGCTAACAGGGAGCTTGGGACCGACTCATCAGCCAAGAGCATTAGACCCGGAGGTGGAGGGGACCAATTCCTCTCCAGCTGGGTCAGCCTGAGCTATGAGAAACAGGTTTCCGCCCCCGTGAAAAGCCTCCGCTCCTCTCCCAGTTGGGCACCTGCCAGGCCACCACATCCGGGGGCAATGGCGATGTCCCCCTCGCGCTCCCTGCCCACGCCCTCCCCGCCGTCCCGGGGCCTCGGAGGCCAGGGTCCCACGGGGGAGGGAGCAGAGCTCGGCAATACCAGGTGTAGTCGTCCTCGTCCCGCCAGGCGGCTACGCTCTCCAGGTCCAGCGGCTCCACCTCATCCAGCAGCGTGGGGGGCGGCGAGGGCGGCGCAGCGGCTCCCCCCGGCGGCGTCCCCGCGCCCCCCGGCT